>NC_041391.1:6302498-6315371 GCF_002162155.2 Triticum dicoccoides | reverse complement strand
CCCCCCCAACACACACACACACATCCGTTGTCCGTAGGCACATTCATACGTGTTTGCGGACGTTTGATGTGTCTTGCTTGATGCAGGTCATTGGAATTGCCCTTAGAAAACAATGCACACTGTATTATGTGATGATGGGAGTAATTAATTAACCTCGATTCCACATGGCCACTTGTTAATGCCATGCATTAATAACCTTAAAATTATTTAGGAGGTTAGTCCATCTTATGGAAAAGTATCTACCTCATCGCAGAAACATATTTATATGTGTACCCTACCTGTGCATTGAACTGAATAGGAAGAAACATATTTTTCGCTTGAAGAAGAAGAAGTAGATAGGACCTACACGAATGAGGAGAGGGAGACACTATCGTCGAGATGAGAAAGTGATAGATGCGGCTAACCGCGTGTGAAGAAGGCAGCCACACACTGCCTACATACATAATGCTGCTTTGTTTTCCCTTTGAAATTAATTCAATCCCAGCTGCCCGCCTCAGCTGAAGGACTTGCTTCTTCTTGTTAAGACGAAGGATGATAGATACATAGTAGTACACAAACAGGTCACTAACAAACTTTCCAAACTCCAAAGAATCAATTGATGGATCATTGGAGGCTCGCTGCTTGCGGCTGCGGGTAACTGGTGCTCTTGAGCAAGGAAAGGTAACCACCTTCCAGGTTCTTCACGTTTGCGAACCCCTGCACCGAGAACCAAAACGAATCCAGATCTCAATCAAAGATGATGATCTTACTAAGACCAGTACAAAAAATCAACCATTCATGACGGGACTTACAGCAGCAACGAGGTCTGTCGTGGCGAGCCTGGACCGGACCCCAGAGCGGCAGCCAACAATGAACCGGTCCTCCTTGGAGTGGAGTGCCGCAACCTGATCGACGAAGTCCGGGTTGCGCTCTTTGCCATGGGGAGTGACGGAGAGGTAGTAGGGCACGTTGCGTGCACCCGCAACGTGGCCCTTTTCGAAGTCCTCCCACATCCGCACGTCCACGTACCCGTACTGCTCCAAGGCCAGCAGCCCGCACGCCACCTCTGCGTCCACGCTCTCCACCGCTGCGCTCATGCTGCTTCGCAGGGATCCCATCTATGGGGGATTGAGCAGCGGGGAAGAAGGCCCCTTTGGTTCCTTGTGTGGTGGTATCCGGAGGCTGTGGAGTGGATTGACTGATGGAAAGATAGGTGTTACCTACTGGTGTTATTTATATTTATAGAAGAAGATTATGCCACGGCAGCGGTCGAACATATCACAAACGGGTAGCCGCATCCATCACTTCAGGATAGCCTAAAGTTGCCTACCTTACATAAATTGCATATATGGAAATGTCAACTACATACGTTATTGCTGTATTTGTTTTCTATGAAATGACAAGGTGTATAAGAATCCCCCGTTCCTAAATATAAGTCTTTCTAAACATTGACATTATAAGAATCCCCGGTTCCTAAATATACGTTATCCTTTGGCACCTTATTTTTTAAGGTTTTGTGGCAAGTGGCCACATGGTTATTATTGATACTCCCCCGTTCCTAAATATAAGTCTTTCTAAACATTAAAAAAACTATATACGAAGCAAAATGAGTGAATCTACACTCTATAATATGTCTATATACGTCTGCATGTAGTCCTTCTTGTAATCTCTATAAAAACTTACATTTAGAAATGGAGGGAGTACGAAAATATAGCCAGCGAGCTGATCTGGCAGTTGTCTACAGATGCAAGAATATGTATATATGTTTGGTAGAGAAGAGGACAAGTGGTCCCGATTTCGATGACGCGGCGACACGCCAGAGTGACAATAAAAAAAATGCTCAGATCAGTTGAATTATCTCCTTGTCTAGTGTGCTCCACGTAGTCCACTGATAGGTGGTGCCAAAGGATCCTGTTTATCAACAACGACACAACGGTTCCTTTCCATCGGAGGGAGCAAACAATTCAATCATGGAGGGGATGAAAAGGATTGCACCGGTGGGGGTTCCTCCTCCTCCTCCTCGTCCCCTTATCCTATTCATGGCCATTTCATTTCACCATGCCTTGCACATACGGTACATATTCCCTTTTATCTCTTTTTTAATAGAATAGTTATCCAATGCTTTGGTTGCCAACTTTATTTCGACGAATGTGCAAATACCCAATATGTATCATTATCCATAGAATCAAGGGAGTATAATACACATAAAAAATGCAACGTGCAACCTTTTGTTAAAAGTTTATGAACATATATTCATGCATATGCCGACAACATTTCTCAAATCATGATTTTTTAAATACATGAACACTTTTAATCCCAAAATATTTGTTTTCTATCCATGATGAATAATTTTTTATACATGTGAACGTTTCTACTAGGGTATGTGAACATTTTCGTCTTTCATTTTATTAGTTATGTTATTTTATTATAGTTTTACCTTAGTAATTGTTTCCCTAGTATATTTTTCCTTCCCTTCCATCATAAGAGGCAACTAGGGCTAACCCTTCCCCTCCATGCTCCGGCGGCAAGCCCCTGGATTCTCCTCCGCTCTGCTTGTTGCTCTGGTGGCCGATGACAGGAGGGGAATCCAAGTTCCTCAGCTCCGACTAGTAGGTTAGATTAGAGTATTTTAGTCCTGCATGGGTTGTGCTTTTTTCTTCGAGATGCTCTTCCATGCTCCGGTGCTTCTAATATAGTTTGTCTAGACAAAGTTGACGGGGCTCCGGCATGGGTTCAAGTTTTATCCTTGGGGCGGTAAGGTTAGGGTTCTCATCGTGCGTGTGCAGTGGTGAGATCTGGTGATAGAAGCTTCAGAGCAATTCAGTGGTTCAATGGTGAAGACTGTGTCTCTAGTAGCATTGGTTCTTAGGGGCATGTGCATGAAGACTACTCTGCTGTCAACACTGCGTCAGGTTGGCTATAGCAGGGGAGTGGCGACATCGGCGTGTCGATGTATCAAGCACTGGTAGTGGTTATTCGGGTGGTCTAGGGACCTTTATATAATTTCTACTATAATTCGGGTGCCTTGTAGTTCTGGTGAACTTTTATAATAGAGCTATAACTTTTTCCCTAAAATACAAATCATTAGTGTCCCTATTAAAAAAAATTGAGTGGGCGAGTCATGCTACTGGTTGGCCTATAAGAGTTACCCTCTTATGGTTGGCCCATAAGAGCTGACCAGTCATGCCAGTGATCACTTGCCATCTGAGTCTATGCTTTGCAAGTTGGTTCATCATCATCATCATCATCATCATCATCATCTCTCTCTCTCTCTCTCTCTCTCTCTCTCTCTCTCTCTCTCTCTCGTCAGGACCACTGACAAATAGTTTTTTTTCATCCGGGCCCTCAGCCACCACAATGACAGTGATAGTGATGGTGTTGGCAAACCAGCCTGATGGGTAGTGGTCGCGTCTGCCTCGGCAGCATTGGCATCTATTACTACCTCGATGATGTTGGTGGAAACAGTGTTGACCAAACAACCTAAGAAAGTTAAGTGGCATCGGCTTTATCTCACTCAATACTGTTAGACTTAATCCTGTAGGATTTACTTAACATGAACGTTAGCCTAGACTTTAGATCACCTAATTGCATAGATCAGAGAAATGGTTTAGTGATCTTACCACCAATGAAAGAAGCCATTGGTGTAGGCGATGCGAAGTCCCGTGCCTACTTGATGTAGGTTTGATGCAGGCTCGATGTAGACGGTCCCTGCAGGTAGCGGCGTCCCTCCGGGCACCAGCGCATGGCCCTGGCACCAGAGCAGAGGTAGGAGAAGGCCTTCTTGTCGCCCAATGCTCCCCCGGATTGGATTAGGCTTTAGGGATGTAGGAGGGCAGAGTAGACGCACGTGAACTGGTTCGGATTATATAAGGCGTTGGCGATCAGGGGACCTAAACCACGTTGGTTTGGATAGCCCCCGATCAGGGCGCTTTAGTAGGTGTCGAGGGGTACGAACGTTGGTTCGTCACCTCCCCCTTTAACGTAACTTATTTATGTTTCTTTTTTTTTGTTTCGGCCCATTGGGCCTTTTGATCAATACCAACAAGTACAACTTGCCTGTGAGCCTGTTTATACCAAATTTTATACTTATTTATATTCCATTTGTATTAATTCACAAATTTAGCTCAAATATTGTTGTATTTTCAGCATACAAAGATGACCTAATCACACACCTGGTAACTCATTTTGGAATAGTTGTGTTGGATGAAAATAAAAGGTTAATGCCTCAATTTATGTAGTGTAAAAATGCATTTCTTTCAAATTGATCAGCTGTATGAAAGGAAAGAACAGGTAGAGAAATACTTTGTACTCCCTCCATCCCAGAATAAGTGTCTCAACTTTGTACTAGCTCTAGTACAAATTTGTACTAAGCTCAAGACACTTATTTTGGAACGAAGGGAGTATAAGCTTAGTCAACCAAATCCCTAGGTAACCAACTGTGCCTGCCAATATTTTTTCCCTTGCTTGTCCATAAATTCTCGAGGAAGACCAAATCCAAGTCGAAGATGCATATATAGTTTTATACATACAAAATGCCTTCTTTTCCTTGGAAATTTTCTCTGTACATCATCAATAATAGATCACCAATTAACTTATGCCTGAGAGCCTTAGAAACAAAAGGAAAACTAATGAAGGTTGGCTAGTGCTGCCGGCTGCTGGTAACTGACGTCTTGAGCAAAGAGAGGTAGCCTCCCTCCAGGTTCTTCACCTTCGTGAACCCCTGCACACACCAACCAATCAGTAATTAAATCGACCCACACATAATTAAGTCAATGAGTTCATCACCAATCAGTCGCAGAACTACTACTTACGGCAGCGACGAGGTCGGCGGTGGCGAGCCTGGACCGCACCCCGGAGCGGCAGCCAACGATAAGCCGGTCCTGTTTCGAGTGGAGCGCGGCGACCTGGTCGACGAAGTCCAGGTTGCGCTCCTTGCCGTGGGGGTTGACGGAGAGGTAGTAGGGTACGTTGCGCGCGCCGGCGACATGGCCACGGTCGAAGTCCTCCCACATGCGCACGTCCACGTACCCGTATTGCTCCGTCGCCAGCAGTGCACATGCCGCCTCTGTGTTCACGCTCTCCACTACCAGTCGCTTCTCGCCGTCGCTGCTTCCCAGGGAGCCCATGGATGATGGATCTGCGAGGAGAAGAAGATGATGATGAAGGAGGGGAGGGTGGGTCTGGCTCCGGGGGCTGTGGAGTGGATTGGTGAAAGATAAGTGTTACCTACGTGTCTTATTTATAGAGAGAGAACGGTCGATGCTTCTCATGGCCGGGTAGCCGCATCCATCGCTTTCTCACCTTGATTACAAAGTCGATTGCAAAGTCACTTGATTCTCATTCGCCTCCTTCCATCGTGTCGATCATATCTTCTTACTCTTCTTCTTCAATTATTTGGTACATGCATTGCATATATGAAAAATGTCAACTACATAGTACGTACAAGCTGTATTTATTTATTTTGAGAAGTAGTATAAGAATCTCCTTTTGCACCCTCCTTTATAAATTTATTAAGGGTTCTGATGCATCATGACAAGTGGCCATGTGCTTGCTACATTATCACCTTGCATAGTTGCATGTGTATGGTTGGTGCCGAAATCCCAGCCAGCCAGCCATGATCAATCTGTTAGCTGGCCTGGATACAGACGCATGTAGGAATATTTGGGTGATAGATGTTAGGTAAAGGAGAGGACAAGTCTAGATTGGCATGATGATGCGGCGACACGCCAATGCTCGGAATAAAGAAACGGCCAGATCAGTTGAATATCTCCTTGCCTCGTGGGCGACACGTAGGCTCCCGATAAGTGAACCGAAAACATCCATCGTGTGCTCGAAAGCAACCCAAATGCTCCGTCTTCGATTGGTGCAAGCTACTCAATCATGAAGCATATGAACTTGATAAGGATTGCTTAGGGATCCACCTCCACTTGTGTATTTATCCATCCATGGCCACTTCACCCATCCTTCGCACGTACGGCACATATTTTCTCTTATCTCTTTTTCTCCGCAAAAGAATAGTTTTCCAATGCTTTTGTCGCCAATATTATTTTGAAGATTTATATTAGAAACATGAGAAACCAGAAGTATAGATTTGTCCTACAAAAATCTTGGAGCCCTGGAGGTGATTTGTGTGCAACTCTTTGCCAGAGGCGTAGAAATAGGAGCACTTGGAAACGATATTGAGATCAGCGAGGGGTGGAACAATTAGGACAAGTACAGATTGCTATGTTGAAGATGCGGCGACGCGGCCGGGGGGCACAAATAAATATACGTCCGGATCAATTGATTCTAGTGGCGGTGCGTATGTCCCGATAATTGAAGAGAAAATCTTGTTCATCGAAAATGACCCAGTGCGTGTGGTTTCTCTTTCCATTGGAAGGATCAAACAACTCAATCATGGAGGACATTGAAAGGGATTGCATCGGTGGGGCTCCTCCTCATATCCTGCTTATCCTATTCATGGCTATTTCCTTGCACATATGGCGGGCACATATTCCCTTTTATCTGCTCTTTTTTCAAGAGAATAATTTTCCAAAGCTTTCCCCACCAATATTATTTCGAATGTTTAGATTAGAAACATGAAATCCAGATGCATAGATTTATCAAGATTATACTGTCAAGCTTCGACGGTGCAGAGATCTTGGTGACGAGCAAAATACAGCAGGAGGATTGCATTTAGCAAGAACAAGACGTTGCTGCTTAGTTGTTTTTACTATTGCTAGGACGATTCTAGGCATGTCCGTAGAAAATTATGGTAGTGAACTTATTTTGTATGGAGTTGTGATTTTTTTTCCGGATAGATGGAGGTTTGATTGATGGCACTAGTTATCCACTGTTTGCAGTATGTATAGTCGGTAAACTGCTAGGGTGGTTCTTTTGTTGTAGCACGAAATGTCAGCCCTAGTTGTATCTAACCTGTTGCCTAGTTTCTCACTTTTTCATCAATCAATAATAAATCACAGCATATTCGGAACTTGCATTGGAAAAACCAAATTATTAACATGGACGCTCAATTTTGCAACCGAAGTGGAGTGCAATGATCACACAAAATGCACTGCAACGACCAGCATTCCTCCAAGCTCAATGAGTACAGAATTGTTGCCCAACACGCCCTCAGCGCATCATTTGTTTCTTGTTCTTGTGAAAAGAATGGTTGCTAGTTTCTATAGGAAACGGTCAAACATCTAGCACTACACTAACATGCGATAAAGTAGCACCGGGTAATCTATTATAATATAAAAAGTAATATACGGTGAACCAAGATTAAGGGAATTATGATAGATAATTCCACATTAATCAGAAAATACCAGCCTTTGATCTGGTGGATCTCTTAAGAATAAGATTTTCTGGCCGTCCAATTTGTGTAACATATATTGCATGGTGGGCCTAAGAAAACACACGTGACACATGTGCACATAAATATATATATATATATATATATATATATATATATATATATATATATATATATATATATACATACATATTTGTTTAAAATAAATAGCATGGCAGGCCTAAGAAAACATACATGACACATGTACACATAAACATATATACGCAAATATCTGTTTAATAATGACTGTCACATTTGGAAAGGGAAAGTAAAATTGGGCTGTCACGTTCATAGTACATGAAAAAAATGACTCTCCTAAAAACTTGGACTCTTTCATAAGAAAACAAGTAACGTGCTAAAACTGGGCTAACCAGAAAAAAGAGAATTACGCTACAAAATTCCACAATAATTAGATACATCTGACCACTGGTTTAATAGATCTTGCATTAGTTAATAAACCACAATCATTAGGTATTCATAACTTGGTGAACCCCTCACGCTTCTATCCAGGAAAGAAAGACCTAACCCCTCACGTATATTCATCCAATGCAAGGAAGAAAAAAAAACCACCCCTCACGTATATTCATCCGATTCAAGGAAGAAAAAAAACCCACCACTCATCCGATTCAAGGAAGAAAAAAAACCCACCACTCCAGGGAATAAAGTTCTAACCCCACAGGTATCCATAGAAGGAAGAAAGAAAAGAAAAGAAAACCTCACACATGTACACATATATACCTAGCATCCAGAGAAGAAAACTCTGATCTTCTCCCCTCCTACCATGGAAGACCGGACCTGCTTTACCGGATGAGTTCCCTAGAAACTCTATGAGGTTGCTGTTTTCTAAGTGAGTATCATGGCATCATGCCTCCCATATACACCTGTACCGTGCAAACTGTACATGAGGACTCTGACCTCCAATATGCAATTACATGTTCAGCTAGACAACCGGCGATTCACTGGCATATGTCTACGCATTAGTAGGTTATATAGTGTTTTGCTTCCAGCGACATAGAGGACATGAAGACCCATGGTACCACGTGCGACACACTGGAAACACGTATGGTTTGCCGGCAGCCAGACCTATGTTCCCTTGATTTCTCCCACCCACAACATCCTTAACTTCCCTTTATACCCATCTATATGAATGAAAGCATACATTAATCTAGCGGCGTCAATATGGGAGATCTGTATTGATGTGCTACAAACTTTGTACATCTGTATCAGGTAAAGAGCTACGATGCATGTGTGCTCTCCTTGCATGCACGTCCAGGACATCAGGTAAGACGACTTGCTGCATGTCGGCATGCATATGTCCCAGCTGATGGGTAAATCCGTAGATACATATTAAAACTAACACATAATTTCCTATATAATATCTAGATGTTTATGTCTTTTTAGTCCTTCTGTTTCGGAGAATTTATAGTGTGTACATAGCCGAGGACCTTCCAGTGCAACATGTGCCTGACTGTTTTATCGGATAATGTACTGGACCAAGGGATAGCTGCATTATCTATTTTTCTACATAATAACAGCAGATATGTAGGTTTTTATGTCCTATTAATCTTTTCTTTTTCTTTTTGGAAAATCTGCAGCATGTACTGTGGATGAGGACCTTCCTGCATGACGGGTGGCTTCTATGTTGATCCGGCAATGAGCTTGATGAAGTGGGGACTTGCCATACACTTGATCAGGGATGTCACACGATGTGCTGCACGGCCAGGTCAGGATACCACATGAACGTTCATGTTGGATTGAAGCTCTTCTTTTCAGGCATTGGCACATGAGAAAAGACTTTCACATTCAAGCGGGCTTCTTTAGATGTGTTTATGGCAGTTAAAGTTGATCCAGAAAAAGTTTTATTTCTATTTGCTGCAGTGATATGCATGACATACTCCATACGTTATCTTCAATTGGTTGTGCATAACCAAGCATAAGTAATCCTGATTTCTTTACTACTATATAGTAGTTTTGAACATCAGGGGAAGTATATCGCTTGTATCTGCAATCCTAGAAGATCCTTATTTGGATAGGTCTAGCGGTCAAAAATACTACTGTATGTAATAAAATATATATTTTGGTGAAGTTCATTTTTTAAGCGTGGGTAGACAGCTTACATATTAAATTATAAAACTGAATTTCGAATAAGTATCAACTCAGCTTCATGCTATGTAAGAAAGGGTTTCTTGATTGTCCATCACCTTCTTTTGCACATTTTTTCTCTATGGACGTGATGCTCCCTCAGTTTCCACTTACGACATTTCAGAATGTTGTTAGTGGTGGAAAAAGCGGCATGAACAATTATTAAGACACAACTGAGATGCAAACACGTATTGATGGTTAGTATTTACTCCCTCCGTTCCAAAATAGATGACCCAACTTTGTATTAAAATTAGTACAAAGTTGGGTCATCTATTTTGGAACGGAGGGAGTACTTGGTATCGACCACTACAGTAACATTATTACTTATAGCAAATACTCATATCATCGTACTTGCAGATCCTAGGCTAAAAATTCAAATACAATAAGTGTTATAGCGGAAAACATATATATTAATATATAAGCTCTTAAAGGTATTGTACATGACTCAGTCTCATATACGAGATGGGATGTACATACTGATTTGAAGGATAGCAAGTCATGCATACATGCATGCATGCTGCAGGGGCTCCTAATCAGTTTTCTGTCCCCTACAACAAATTTTGTCTGGTCTGAGATATCTAACTAGGTAGGTTTGTATGTAGGAAATACTATACCCTAAATCAAATCATATATCAATAATTAAAAATAAAACATTTATGGCATTTCAGTAAAGGATAACTATTTTTTGTTATTCATCAATAGCATAACCATATCTAAGATAAGATAGTATGTATTATGAAGGTGAAAATTCCTGTAAAAATGTTTAGATATAATATAAATAACTAGATACAATGTCTTCGACGCACTAAATATGGAGCCCTCGCTAAACCAACGTACATCTTGCAATCGCATATGATATTTGGACATGGAGGAGACACTTTAAATGTTTATCATATGTTATCTTATCAACAAATAACTTTGGTGATCATCAATCAAAACCCAAGTCACTGATTGTTTGCTTTAGCGAAGTATGAACAAGAGATTTTTCATATCTTTGCCTCGGAATCTTCAGACTATAAAATATGGTTGTTGGTATTAATATCTACCATTTTTCGAAACATTGTGTTTCCAATATAAACACAATCAAAATTTATTGCACTAAATATTATACATCATGATGTGCCAATACGCTAGAAATCCTTGAAAATAAAACAAATCAGGCTTGTTGATCTGACGGATGACCGTAATTTAAGTAACCGACAACCGGCAGGTCGGTGTAACCATAGCTAAACTCTTGGCATCATTATCGAGCCAACCTTTATTATTAACTAGTAGAACGCCAGTGCGTTGCTACGGGATCCCCAAAATTCAAACGTCTGGGCAGTTCGGGCTCATTCAAATCCAACCCATATGTGAGGGAGAAATGTGGTTGTCCGTACTATCTGACATGCTATCTCCAATACGTGGTCCCAACACAAAAACTCATCCATGAAGCACCCTCCCCCTTAACGCTCAGTTTTCCACTGTAGCATGGCATTTCTCTCTGGAGCCTTGTCCTTTAAAACCAGATGTCATCCACCTCACCATCACCATTATGCCCTTTCTCCTTCACACCGTACTTCTCCACGGACCACTAAGGATAGGCCCCCCTCCCCACCCCGCCCCGCCAACCACCCCGATCTCTACCCTCATCCCCTTTCTCTGTGTTTGTGCTGATCCGCCACCGTCATCAAAGAGGGCGATGGGTCAAGCATGGGGTGAGAAATTGTACGGCGATGGTGTAATACCTCCAGAGGAAACCTAAGGGCGAGGGGACTTTAGTACATAACAAATATAGGAGAAGACAGGAGCAGCATGTGCTGGTGAATCAAAACGGAATAAAAAATCAACAAACCGGTGCGTGCAAGGTGGGAAGGTGGAGATGAAATGAACTAAAACATATCACCCAAATGCAAGTTGCCCATTTCTAAATTAAACCTGGATACCTTATTTCCCCCTTAACCATAACTTTGTTGCCACCCAAGTAACAACTTTAACCTATTTTAGTCTTACAGCCCAAAGGCATTGTTTGCTCATAAAATACTATTTTATGTCGAATATCCATTTCTGAGCCCAAGCTCATCTACACCCGGTGAAGAGAAAATTCACAAAAAAATTCTAAACAAATTCAACAAATCCAATTTTTTTGCATGGAAGCTAATTTTGTGCGTGAGGTGCGCTCCAAATTTCAGAACATTTAGACATATGAGTAGCTCTCAGCAAAAAGGACAACTCGGGTCAGAATAATGCATGAACAGTAAAAAAATTCACAGTCCCCAAATTTGTCTTTTTTAACCGAGTGCTACCAAGACAAAAGGCCTCACACCCTTTGGCCTGGGCCACACTCGCTGCCACCTTCCACTTATGGACGTCCGACTTGCCCTGCACCTTTACGTGGCATTGGATTGCCGGCACCACCGCCCATGCCATCTTGGCTTCTGCCACTCTGTCGTGCTTCTTCTCCATGGAACCTTGGGAAATGCTAGCTGATAAACCAAAGCAAAGTAGTAAGGAAAGGGAATATTGTGCACTCAGGTACTTATCCGCTACAAACACTCCAAAGTTTTATTTACAATGCAGATTGAAAATTTAAGGTGTCAAATCAGCAATGCACTACACGCTCCTGTGCTAATCTAATTCAATAAAATCACCAAAAAGTGCAGGTTTGGCCTCCCTATATTAAGGAGAAAAAGAGTTCAAGACCAACACGTTTGGAAAGTAAAGGGAATTGCAAAGAGGATAAACGAGATTAATAAGAAAAACAGCTATCATATAGTGAAGGACGATCTAAAAGGTAGAAAATGCCTATCAAATCCATGAAAGACTACTGGAGAAAATAAACAAATGTCATATGCATTTTCTTAAAGACATACATTGTTGCAACTTAATTCTCAAAAAAAGTGGTTAAGAATGTCTCCTTGCATCCGAAAAAAAACTGAATTATCTTTCCCAAGACCGATGGCAAGCGAATGCATCGCCGGTATACAATCCAAACATTGGAAGCATTTTGTACTTCACAAAAAGGAAAAAGAAGTTGTTTGTACCAATATCTATATGTTTGAAGGAAATGCCAATAAAGTTTATTAATAGTACAATTATTTTGTAGTCATCCAGAAAATTAACATAGTTTTTTTACTCCTGTTTCTGAAGCCAAAACTCCTCCAACAGCCTAGCTCAATAAGTCAGGCAAGACAGAGTGAACAAAAAGTGCATCCTGATTTCTTAAATACAAAACAAAACAATGAAGTAAAAATAAAGCCATAAATCCACGTCTCACGTTTTGTATTTATAGAAAATGAACTGAGTATCAAAAACATGCAACTCGCAGAGGAGGGAACCAAGCTAATAAAGAACCTACCTAATTTTTTGTCATTCCATTATTAGTCTATGCGGACGAATACCTTAAATACTCTGCATTTCACTTAAGAGATAAGAAAGCA
>NC_041391.1:6286646-6302043 GCF_002162155.2 Triticum dicoccoides | reverse complement strand
ATAACATGCTAGCTGCAATGGAGCAAAAGTAAAAGGACTCGTGTTAGAACTTAGCAAGGCCAGCATGCCTGAAATAGAGCATATTTCTCTCAACATTGTCGAAACGTTCTCAGCTAGTATCCATGAGGGGTGAGACGAATAGGGTCACTTACAAATAATTGTCATTGGCTACTATTACAACACCAAGAAAGGAAAAAAATTCATCACTCTACATACAAAAGTGGAGGATAAGGTAGACCTTGGTTTCCTTGATTACCTGTATCACGGCACACCTTTTCCTGCTCCCGATGAATGCACTCTTTGATCTGCACCATTGCTCGTGTTAAAGAAATATATCATAAAAACTACACCTTCACTTGGGCATATTGGAAAACATTTCATATAAGATACTAAAAGATACTGATAATATGCATAAGTTATACCCCTCCGTTTGAAAATACTTGTCATGGTTTTAGTTCGAATTTGAATTAAAGCCATGACAAGTATTTTGAAACTGAGGGAGTAGTAAGTGATACACTGCCTCAATAGAATAGCATATCTTTATCCAAAAAAGGGATGGAATGCCCTAAAATTTGTAACACAAGCCGTCTCTCACAAAAAAGTAGCACGGACCTTTTATTTGAAAGACACAAATGTTGTTCTCTCTAATAACAAGTATAGACTACACAAGTTACATTCTTCAAAGAAATAATGTTATCACTTAATTAAACATAGAGGGTCCATAGCAGAAATGCTCACACATGTTGACAACAAAATGCCATCAGTCCAAGACACCTCGCTCGATCTGTATCAAAACAAGATTTTGTAGTACATAGAAGCATGGCATGAGCTTTGAATCAACTTGATTCAATCCATGATAAGGATGCACAAGCGTCTAAAGATATGGATACATCGAGATGACAATCTAGAATTTAGTACTAAACTCATTTAATCTTGTAGCTCAGGGGAGATTCAATCATGCAATTAGAGTCATACAATTGGCGTGCCAGAGAAGATAAAACTGACATGAAAGTAACTGATTACCACGCTGCAATATTTCGAATAAACACTCCCAAGAACACTGAACTTGACCCAAGACCATCAACACACTTAATAGATAAGTAGTTGTCGCACTCGAATTAATATCCATGTACTCTTTCGATCATATTGCTAAGTTACAGTTCAATTGTCTAAATGAACCACTGTTCTTGAATCAATATTCATGTATTTTCTACTCGCCTAGCTACTAAGTAAACCAATCACCTATATACAGAATATGTATTACTACAGACCACAATGTGCAGATAGATGAACGGAGTTCATTTGTGATATGTCACTATAAAGGTCAGTGGAAAATACATGTACTCTAGATACTGAAGGTAATTTTTTTCTCAAGAGAAAATATATTAAAACAACATGAGATCAGGGTGAACGTACCACACACTCAACCCAACCCGATGTAGCTCCATTCGTTAGATCATCGTTGCCGGCGACTTTGATGTGAAGCTGCAAAAACCACCGATGCCCAAATCGAGCAAGGATGATATCCAAACACCACCCGGTCATCACAATTTTGACTGCGGAAACTTCTTCTTAGTGCTAATAATAATTTTCTGGAGTAACTAATCCTTTTTCAAAGAGATAAACATCAGCATCATAATCACATACACAGAATAATGATCCAGTTTTCCTACCAAGATCTCATAATCTACATAATATATAATTTGCTGACAATTTGCATCAATGAATAAACATGACTCCTTGTCATAACGTCTAGGATTCTATATGGTATAATCAAGGTCAAAATATGTGGAAGTGGAACAAATGATGCACCTACTAAGCACCATATACTTCACCACTGGTAGCCCCTCCTCCATACACAATAGCGTCAGAGAGGAGCAGAAAGCATACATAGAAAAATTAAATATGAATAGGCAGAGGCACACACATACATTCTACATATCTTTTCAGAACTCAAGTTTGATCTCTTCAGGGTTTTGTTCCTTTGTCTCGACCCACCAGACTTTAGAAAACACAATATGCAGAGAGATTTCAGCACACATTAGTTTTTTTTTGCTGGGCAATGGAACTGGAGTACTTCAGCTAACCGAATCGACATGAGGCATGATGTGAAATGAGTTAGTGGTAGCTTTTCAGGTGAGAGGTGAGATGTTGACCATGCTCTCCAAGACGCCCTCACAAGCGACGCCCTTGGCCGACCTCGTCATTTGAAGCATCCGGTACTTGTTCTTGGGGTCACACATGCGTTCCCAGCAGCTTCATCCTAACCCAAAGATCCAATTTTGCATCACAAAATCTCGAGAAATAATTACAGAATTCATCGGATTGATTAATTTCTTCACGGGGCCGGAACCTGACCTCTCTCCTTCTGGCCCTTTCTCCTTCAAGTGAGTTGACACTGCTCCTCCTCAACTCATGATGGTGAAGGGAGAGGGGGGAGGGTGCAGCCCACAGCAAGCCGGCAACAGATCTTGTCGATGTCGAGGCAGTTGTTGGGATCTCTATTGATGTTGTGGCGGGGAGGGGGTCGAGCGGCGGTGGCGGCGGCGCAAGTTCTGGCCCCTATGCGCCTCGGATGTGATGGCAACAACAGGGCACCGAGGACTCGTGGGCGTAGCCCTAGGTTCTAAGTAGTCGGCGTCGTCTTGCAGGGAGAGGAGATCGGAGAGAAGAAGAGAACGGCGGCGCGTGGGCGTGAGGAGTGTGCACATGTCGGGAGGATTCCCTTAAAATTGGAAAGAATGGATATGATTGATGACGGTGATAAATAGTGGTGAATGTTGGCCTAATTTACTATCATCATGCATGGAAATGAATCATCAAGAAAAGGAATACTTCCTATTACTATGCTCATAGGGAGCTTCCCAATCTCTGCTACCAAACAGTTTCCGCCAAAACAAGGAAGGAAAGTTGTGGACGTCATGCGGAAGGAAGCAAATGTTATGAAGATTAATTAATTTATATTTGATATTTAGAGATTGATTGTGATTGATTCTTTTACATAAATACATTACTAAATAACTCATCAGCATGGATAGTTCTGATCCGTTCAATTTTTTTCGTTGTGTGAGAGGGTGATGCGAAACTGAACCGGTGGGGTGGAGGAGGTGACGAAAAAAAACCAAACGAAAGTGGTGGGACTATTCAACCAACTCGTCCATTAGGAGTAGAGATGAACCACAATGGACATAACTTTTGAAATGTAAAACTAATTCAAGAGAATTAACAGTATCACATATTTACAACAAAATTGCACGTACTTATCTAATGTCCAGCGGAAAAAGCATATGTAAACATCTAATATTAAGAATTAACAATGTTCAGTACTAGCTTGCTACCTACTTTCAACACTCCTCATATACACTAATTTGATGTTAGATAAAAAATCAATGTATCGACAGAATGATTGGTCTGCTCAAATGATCCACTCGATACTCACTTGCTTGTGAATGTGGAGAGCTCAAATGAATGTTTATGGTGTTATCATGTTTAGGAAATAGAAGACCATGTTTTCTCAGATGGTCATCCTTAAGTTTTATATAACTTAGCTTCATTAAGCACGATATGTTTAAATAAAAATATATTCCAATGGAACATTGTAAAATTGCTGGAAAATGATACAAATATAATTTGCACAACATGATTGATCATAAAAAATTCAAATAGTATGACATGCATAATTAAAAGGTAACTGATAAATTGAAAAAATATATGTATAAAATTCTAGCCCGCGCATTGAGCGGGGCACCTTGCTAGTGCTTATAAAAGACTAAACTAGCAAAAGTTTTACTATCTGTTATAATAGAAATGGTGTCCCAACGGTCATCTGGTCCCTAGTCACCGTGGCGCCGCCCACCACCAGCCCCACCCTCAGCTGATTGTTCTGTTTTCCGACGGCCAAATTATGCCCCTTGTTTGTCCACTGCGTCCTATCCGGTGTCGGTGTGCATTCAGCCACTATTGCACCACTCCCTGGACAGTCCCGTCCGACAACACTGGATATGGAACTAGACAACGATGTGTGGATCAAAGTGAGAAAGCAGAAATGTGTGTGTTTGGATAGTCTTTCTAGCATTTTATCAATAAAAGATAAAGGGTAATGATCTTTCTTAGTAGCTTTATTTAATTTACGGAAATCAATTACCATCCTATAACCTGTAATAATTCTTTGGGGGGTCAATTCATCTTTATCATTAGGAACGACAGTAATACCTCCCTTTTTAGGAACACAATGGACATGGCTTACCCAATCACTATCAGCAACAGGATAAATTATACCTGCCTCGAGGAGCTTTAGTATCTCCTTTCTTACCACTTCTTTCATCTTAGGATTTAACAGTCGTTGAGGATCTCTAACTGGTTTGGCGTCTTTCTCCACATTTATTTTGTGTTGGCATAGAGTGGGACTAATGTCCTTAAGATCATCCAAAGTATATCCACTAGCAGTACGGTGCTTCTTTAGAGTTTTCAATATTTTTTCTTCTTCTTGCTCTGAAAGGTTAGCACTAATAATAATAGGATATATTTTCTTTTCATCAAGATAAGCATACTTAAGATTATCAGGTAATGGTTTGAGTTCAAACACAGGATCACCCTTGGGTGGAGGGGGATCCCCTAGGATTTCAACAGGTAAGTTGTATTTCAGAATAGGTTCCTGTTGAAGGAAGACTTCATCTATTTCCCTTCTTTCATTCATAAACATATCATTTTCATGGTCTAGAAAATATTGATCTAAAGGATCAGTAGGAGGCACGGCAATAGAAGCAAGACCAATTATTTCATATTTACTAGGCAATTCTTTATCATGGGGTTGTCTGCGAAATTTAGCAAAATTAAACTCATGTTTCAGATCCCCCTAGCCAATTATAACAATATCCTTTTCACAATCAATCCTAGCTTTAACAGTATTCAAGAAGGGTCTACCAAATATAATGGGACAAAAATCATCTTGTGGGGAACCAAGAACAAGGAAATCAGCAGGATATTTAACTTTCCCACACAAGACTTCAACATCTCTAACAATCCCAACTGGTTTAATGGTATCCCTATTAGCAAGCTTAATGTAACATCGATATCTTCTATTTCAGCGGGTGCAATATCATGCATAATTTCTTTATATAAGTCATAGGGTATTGCACTAGAACTAGCACCCATATCACATAAGCACGATAACAATGATCTCCTATTTTAACAGAAATAACAGGCATGCCTACAACAGGTCTATGTATCTTAGCATCTGGTCTAACAATATTAGCAGTCTCACTACAGAAATAAATAACATGCCCATCTAAATTATCATCCAAGAGATCTTTAACCATAGAAATACTAGGTTCAAATTTGATTTGCTCAGGAGGTGTAAAAGTTCTAGTATTACTCTTACGAACAACAGTTGAAGTTTTAGCATGATCCTTTATTCTAACAGGAAAAGGAGGTTTCTCAACATAAGTAGTAGGAACAATGGAATCATTATAAGTGATAGTCTTTTCTTCAACTGTAATGGGTGCAACTACTTTTACTTCAATGGGAGGATTATATTTAAACCACTTCTCCTTTGGGAGATCAACGTGAGTAGAAAAAGATTCACAGAAAGAAGCTACTATCTCAGAGTCAAGTCCATTCTTAGCGCTAAGTCCACGAAAAACATTGTTATCCATATGAAGATTTAACACAATCAAACTTAGGTGTTATACCTGACTCCTTACCATCGTCGGAACCCCAAGCTTCAGAGTTGCTTTTAACTCTTTCCAATAAATCCCATTTGAATTCAATAGTCTTCAGCATATCAGAACCAACACAGGAAGTATCAAGCATGGTGCGACCATTCAGAGAAAGCCGAGCTTAAATTTTTTTGAATAATCATTTCTCTTGAGAGCTCATGATTAGGGCATGAATATAACATTGACTTAAGCCTCCCCCAAGCTTGAGCGATGCTTTCTCCTTCGCGAGGCCAGAAATTATATATTTAATTACGATCACGATGAACAAGATGCATAGGATAGAACTTCTGGTGAAATTCCAACTTCAATCGTTTATAATTCCAAGATCCCATATCATCACATAGCCTATACCATGTCAAAGCATCTCCCTTCAAAGATAAAGGGAAGACCTTCCTTTTGACAACATCATCAGGAATACCTGCAAGCTTAAATAATCCACAAACTTCATCCACAAAGATAAGGTGTAAATCGGGATGCAATGTTCCATCTCCTGCAAAGGGATTAGCTAGCAGTTTCTCTATCATACCCGAAGGAATCTCAAAGTAAATATTTTCAGTAGGTTCAGTAGGTTGAGGAGAAACTCTTTGCTCTTCTGGTCGGGGTGAAGATACCCCGAACAAGCCCCTCAAACGATTAGTTTCCATAGTAACAAGTGACAGAAAACTTCAGCACACTATATAAATGTTTCCTTACCAAGTTCCACTCACTAAAGGCGCTTCACTCCCCGGCAATGGCGCCAGAAAAGATTCTTGATGACCCACAAGTGTAGGGGATCTATCGTAGCCCTTTCGATAAGTAAGAGTGTCGAACCCAATGAGGAGTAGAAGGAAATGACAAGCGGTTTTCAGTAAGGTTTTTTTGCAAGCACTGAAATTGTAGGTAACAGATAGTTTTGCGATAAGATAAATTGTAACAAGTAACAAGCAATGAAAGTAAATAAGGTGCAGCAAGGTGGCCCAATACTTTTTGTAGCAAAGGACAAGCCTGGACAATTTCTTATAATGAGTAAGGAGCTCCCGAGGACACATGAGAATTATCGTCAAGCTAGTTTTCATCACGCTCATATGATTAGCGTTCAGTACTTTGATAATTTGATATGTGGGCGGACCGGTGCTTGGGTACTGCCCTTACTTGGACAAGCAACCCACTTATGATTAACCCCTATTTCAAGCATCCTCAACTACAAAAGAAGTATTAAGGTAAACCTAACCACAACATTAGACATATGGATCCAAATCAGCCCCTTACCAAGCAACGCATAAACTAGGGGTTAAGCTTCTGTCACTCTAGCAACCCATCATCTACTTATTACTTCCCAATGCCTCCCTCTAGGCCCAAATAATGGTGAAGTGTCATGTAGTCGACGTTCACATAACACCACTAGAGGAGAGACAACATACATCTCATCAAAATATCGAACGAATACCAAATTCACATGACTACTAATAGCAAGACTTCACCCATGTCCTGGGGAACAAACGTAACTACTCACAAAGCATATTCATCACTACAAAAAAATACACTTCCGTGATGATACGTGTTTGTCATAGTAGGTCGCATTTTTTGTCATGCATTTACATCCATGATGATTTTATGACAGAATCAAGATAGTCATACTTGTGCTGTCGTAGAAGTGTTCCATGACATTACTAAAATTATCATCACGGAAGTGTCCACTTCCATGACGATAAATCACGCGTCACAGAAATTCTTTCATCAAGGGTAACCGACACGTGGCATCCACCATAACGGAACGCCGTTAAGCTATCGGGTCGGGTTTTGGATCTGATAACCCGTTAACAGCCCCGACCAATGGGGATTTTCCACGTGTAAAATCAACATTGGCTGGAGGAAACACGTGTCGGCTCACCGTTTGGACAGATGTCATCCACTCATTGGACAGAAGGCGCCTATGATACGTCGACACGTGACATGGCCCAATAGTGGGCCATTCCTGTGAAAAGGCCGGCTCGTTTGACTTGGTCAAAAGGTGGTGGGCCGGCCCATGGAAAGCCTGTTAACGGCTTGTTCACATATAGCCCATTTACAACCCGCTAACCCAAGGCCCGTTACGCCCTATCCGAATTAGGCCCAGTAGCATCATCTGGGCCATCCAATATGATTCCAGCCCGTTTTCACTTCTGGCCCATGTATGGCCCATGATGTCTTTCGGCCCATATGAGGCCCTTTGTAACTATTGGCCCATTAACGGTCCATGGTGAAACTGTCCCGTAATGAATAGTGTATCACTTTAAACCCATAAATGACCCGTGGTGAAACTGGCCCATAATGAACAATGTATCACTTTATACCCATTAACGACCCGTTATTCCATTGGGCCGTTTCCAGCCCAAGTTATCTTTCGGCCTTCTGAGGGCCCATTTATTCTTGGGCTCATTTGCAGCATTCGGTTAATTACGGCCCGTTACTGTCATTTTCTGCTTGTGGCCCAAATTCAGCCCGTCGTTAGAGTCGGCCCGTTTGTGGTTCGTTAATCTGTTGGGCCATTTTCATAGCATCACCAAATTCAGCCTATTAACGGCCTGTTATGGTCAGCCCATAAAACGTACGATTTCCTATAAAGGCCCGTCTATGACCCATTAAAAGCTCGTACAATACCCATAAATGAGTCGGCCCTTACAAGGCCCATGGATCCTACAAGACGTAGAAGGCCTATGGATCCTACAAGACGTAGAAGGCCCATGGATCCTACGAGACGTAGAAGGCCCATGGATCCGACGGCCCATTGAACGCCCATGGATTCGATGGCCCATTGAAGGCCCATGGATCCGACGACCCATTGAAGGCACATGGATCCGACGACCCATTGAAGGCCCATGGATCCGACGGCCCGTACATGACCCATGGATCGTACGGCCAGTGAAGGGCCATGGTCGGGCGAGTTGGCCCCCGTTTGAACGATATAGCATATTCAAAGAATTATCCTACTGAATACTATCACCTCTAAAAAGCATACACTATACAACAAAGAGATCAAGGCATAGAAAGGTAGAATAATCCTACACTATACAATAAAGAAATTACAGCCGATTATACCCACTGGGTATTATGGTTCGGCACAAGTGTTAATAAACCATACACAAACAGCAAATTACATACACTGAGCAAATACAGCTCATACATCATGGACGCGCATCAACTTAACTCCATTTGAACTATAATCGATTGGCCGGATTCAGGTAGCACACATTTCAGTCTGCAAAATCTCCAATTCCTTCATGGTTACCTCAGTGTCTTGTTTCATTTTTTTGACTCCTGCATCTAATACCTGCATGTCCAGTCTCAACTTGTTGATTAAATGATGACAATCATGTACACGTTGTCTTGCCACCTCTAGTTGATGCTCGAGAACATCAGCACATTCGAATTCCAATCCATAATCATTCGGTAACAGCCATGCTGCACTGCTCGCGGATCTTTGTGTTGATGTCACTTCATCCTGAAATGTTTCTGTAAGTACACATGACTAGGGCAAAAATATAGTTACAACAGTGAAGCGAGCAAGACACTATTTTGTACTACATGGCAAAACAGGACTAACAATAATGTTACACGTCACTTAAAAAAAATGTTACACGTCATGAAGCATAAGCAGGTGATATTTTAAAAATTATAAAAACAGCCTGCATACAGAAATCCCTCTTAGTTCACCAGAGGAGCATGATGTTGGGGCCCAATCAAAAACACAGACAAGTTACAAATTTAGACAACACGTTGCGTATAAGCAAGCAGTTGGCCATTCTGTATCTCAATTAAAGTCTTAGGGAGCATAATGAACAGCAGAGGGTTTCATGCAAACATACTATAGCAGGCAAAACTATGCAATCATTATCGTAGTATAAACTAGATTGTGAGCCTCATGCAATAATAGTTGGTTAATAGACTTCAAAGCTTCAGGCACACTTCGGCAGAGTAATTAAATGGTAAGGCCTTTAATTATGTCAACTAATAGTTATACAAGTACCGAACATTAGGCATGATTATTTGGGCATCTCATTAACAGAGGACAAATAAAGCAATTGAAAAGAGCAAATTAACTATGCCCGAAACAAACAAGGAATTGAACTGTTGAGTTGCATACAGTGACTTACCTTAGCAGGTTGAAGAGGCTCAGCGCAGCTCCTACTTCTCTTGCAAGGCTCCTTCCTGACATCTTGTACATGGAAATCCTCAATTTTATCTTCATTGCACCCCCTCTGCAAGGTGACACAAACTAGTTACTCGTCTCCTTGGAAGATAAATATGCATACTTTCCAGTCTGTGAACACAAAAGGATGAGATTATAACAAAACAACACCACATAATGAAACATGTCGCATCTCTTGCACCTGAACACAATGAAATGAGCATTTACTATGTCTGCACTACGTAAAAACTAGGCATACCTTCGAACTGGATCTCCAGTTACTCTTGGAGAGCCTACTGTAGTGTACAACCAGACCTTTATGTCACCTATGAGTTAGACAAGGCCCCACTACAGCAGCCCTTAGTGTTTAAATCGTTGACAAGCTCTAATAGAGTGTTAGGTCAAGAACAACAAGTAATCAAAGCAAACAGTCCTAGTATGGCTGGATGATGCAAACAAGCAATTGAACAAATGTGTGAGAAAATCTTATATATCAAGAAAAGAAGCAAAGAAGGAGGCTTAAAGACCATCACTTGACTGGCCAGATTTAAGGGGAATTTAAACATCATGTGCAACGTATGAACTAACATAAACATTGCATATTCCAGATTCTACAATGGAATGCACATGTATTAGGTTATGCCATGTATGATGATGCCTAAATGTACAGATAGCAGGCATGAGTGATTCATCATTGCACGCACAATTGAATTGTAGGTTAAGGGCCAGTTCGATTCCGCCTTTTCAGGGCATATTGTCAAAATAAGCCATAAAAGATGTAAAGAAGTCATTTTTGAGTTATGGGCTTGGGCTTAACTAATTTCGCTTTGGAGGGGGGTGTTTTCGGTAGAACCTTACTAAAAATTGAAGGGAAGGGGAATAGTGAAATGACTTTGTTGTCTGCCTATATTACACTCAAAATGCAACTGCTGACGCCCGTGTCACACCTGATCCTCAAGTAAAAACAAACATGCAAGCATTCATTGCCTGCCCGCTTGCATCTCCTCTCCCCTTTCCCTCTACCTCGACCCCCTGCCTGCAGCACTAGGGTTCCTCCAGCGAGCTGTCGCCACTGGTCCCCTCTGGCCTGGTCCTCGATGATGCTTTGTCCATCTAGGCTACATGGCCGGCGGGTAGGGGAGAATCTCCCTAGCTGCTCCTCCCTCTGGCGCCGCCCCTCATTCTCATGGTCTCCAGTAGCTGCTCCACTGTGGTTCGTCCAACGCACTACTCCAGCGGGCGCTGCACAACTACGGCTGATGCCACACTGCGGCAGAAGGCACCTTATTCCCCCTCCCCTCCTCCCAGGCCATGGCCCTGAGGTGCTGTTGAAGGATGAGCTCATGCAACAAGGTGAGGATCTCCTCTGATTTTTTGCCAAATTTTCATCCTGATCCACTATACGATGAATTGCCATGAGCTGCTTCTACTGCTATATGATGCATTGCTATGAGCTGCTCCTGCTGCTGCTATATGATGAATTTCTATGAGTTGCTGCTGCTGTATGATGAGTTGCTATGAGTTGCTGCTGCTGCTATATGATGAATTACTATGAGCTGCTGCTGCTGCTATATGATGAGTTGCTATAAGCTGCTCCTGCTACTGCTATATGATGAATTGCTATGAGCTGCTCCTGCTGCTGCTATATGATGAATTGCTATGAGCTGCTCCTGCTGCTGCTATATGATGAATTGCTATGAGCTGCTGCTGGTATATGATGAATTGCAGACTGCTGTTGCTGTATGATGAGTTGCTATGAGCTGCTGCTGCTGCTGCTATATGATGCTTTCAGGTGGTGCTGCTATATGATAATAACCAGCCACTTGGACCATCGAATTTCAACAAATAATTGTTCTTCATTTAAATGTGGGTCATGCATTCTTCGTTTAAATTAGGCCATGGGATCTCTATGGAAAACATTGACCAAAGTAGATTGTGCCGAGTAGATGGTATTTTTGTATTTGTATTTTGAGCAAATAGTGATGGCATGTTTTCCCATCATATTAATTATTGCATTCGGTTCAATTTGTGATGTTTGCAAGTCAAATTAATTTCCATATGGGCAGCAAAATGAAAAAAATATAATGCAATCTAGACTTTCCACTGATCATACCAAAGATAAGCTGAAAACGCAATGAAAAGAGCTGGTTGGCTTATTACATGGAGCTTATATTCACAGGTTCTTTTTTTCTTAGGATAACTCGTAATAACTGTCCCTAAGAAACTTGGTTAATAGAACTGGCATACAAATAACATGTCACGATGATTGCAATGGAGGAGTGACGTACCATAGCACACTGTATAGGCTCACCGATGCCTCTCCTTTCTTTGCGATGTTCCATGAAATTGCCACATACATCTTGTACTTTTTCATTGTGTAACCCTACGTGCAAGTTGACACGGCTAATTTCAGACATCTCTACATGATACTACATTGCATATCCCTTGCGCATATTTAAACCACCAATTAATGATTGTGTGCGTACCATAAACTAGCCATGACTCTGTATGTTGGACTAACAGGCACTCTAAGGGAGCCTAATGTAGTGCACTGGAATTCCTACATGCCACCTATGATTTTGTGTAATGTACTGCCCCTGTTCCTAAATATATGTCGTTGTAGAGATTCAAGTATGGACCACATACATATGTATATAGATGCATTTTCGAGTGTAGATTCACTCATTTTTCTCCGTATGTAGCCTATAGTGGAATCTCTAGAAAGACTTATATTTAGGAACGAAGGTACGAGGTAGTATCATGTATGACATCTACATATCTAATTTAGCAGCCAGTAGTACAAATCATTGTCTACACAAAGGGATTACTGGTCGAAAATCCTAGCAAAGCACTCTAGCAGGCACAGAACAATACAAGAGAGAGAGACGCGCTTATAAGATCATAGCAATGCCTCAGTCCAGGATCTTGGTCAGCCAAGCTGTTAGATCCAGAAGAAACATCGTCCTTGTAGTTTTTGCCAGCTGCATAACAGGTAACAGCGACCGATTAGTATATTTGAAGTACATCGGGCAGGTGATGCTGGACGGGTTTAAAGGTGACAAGTACCTAGGCTGTGGCGGGTGCTTGGCATCTCTCCAAATGGTGGGAATAAGGTTAGAAACGTCAAGGGTGATGATGGGGGTCTGGTAAGGAGATCTAGAACCGCCGAGTAGGGTGTTTGTGGCGCGGCTCCGGTAGGGTGGACTACGGTGTGGGCGAAGCGGATCTGTGGCCGTGGACGAGGGCGTAGGTGAAGCTGCTCCAGTGGTTGGGTTAAGGATGGTGTCGACGATGCGGATCTGTGGCCATTGACGGGGCGTCAGAAGCTGCTCCGGTGGTTGGGTTAAGGATGGTGTCGACGATGCGGATCTGCGGCCATGGACGGGGCGTCATAAGCTTCTCCGGTGGTTGGGTTAAGGGTGGTGTCGACACCGCGGATCTGCGGCCGTGGACGTGGCGTCAGAAGCTGCTTCGATAGGTTGGATGAGGGTCTGAGGAAGCGGATCTGAGGCCGTGGACTTGTGAGTTGGCAAAGCGGCCCCGGTAGGGTTGAGAATGGTATAGGCGAAGCTACTCCGGTAGGGTTAACGATGGTGTCGGTGAAGCGGCTCCGGTAGGGTTGAGGAAGGTGTCGGTGAAGCGGCTCCGGTAGGGTTGAGGAAGGTGTCGGCGAAGAGGATTAGAGGCCGTCGACGGGGGCGTCGGTGGGACGGCTCCGGGGGGTGTGGAGGAAGCGTCTCCAGTGGGGAGTACGAATGAGCGCTGCAGATGCACGGTGGTTGACGAGAGTACCGGCAAACAAGATTATCTGGCGCCGTGGACAAGGCCTGCACTGAATGGGCTATGGTACAGTGCTGGATGAGTAGTCTACTTGTTTCTATTGGAGGTGGGAGGGGTACATGCGGCCGTAGAAGCAGATCCGGCGAGGTGGACGCCGCTGGCAGTGAATGGGCTATGGTACGCCTGTGGATGAACAGTCTAGGGTTTCGAGAGGGGAGGGGAGAAAGGGCGATGACGTACGGACGACGTGATGTAAGATGCTCTGGTGCTGTGGAGTTAGTCCTTTTTGCGGGAGGGGGAGAGGAAATGGGGGTGCCGTGTAGTGGGGGGAACCAGAAGTTACCAAAGCACCCCCGACCTATCATGTAGATGAGGGCGGTATTATAACTGTTGGTCTCCGTGCACCAAGGAAAAAAGGGGGATTTCACATGCTAAAGACTAAGGTGGCGGAAATTTTAGAAGGAGGCGGGAGATTTTGCCGCCCGCGGGATCGTTCGTATCCGGTTTCAACTAATTTTGGACCATGCTAGCGGGAAGGTCATGCTAGACTGTGTACACGGGGCACGCGTCAGCAGTTAATAACTGGTGTGAAGTCCACACCAGAAAAAAAAAGAAAATAAATCGGGATGATGCGCCGATAACTTGGACGTTCACACGGGCGTGGCCAATCATACGGGTGTAGTGGCACGTTCACAAAAAAAGGGATCAAACGCTCAGCCTATGTATTTCTCGTGTAAATAGATAATTTAGTGCCATTGGTTATTTACTTTAAACATAATGCATTGACGTGTTAGTGTAGAGGCGCACAAAAAGAAATGGATATTGTAGTCAGCTACTTAAAAGTGTTACCTCATATTATTACATAGCCTCCATTTCATAAATTGCGTACCCGTTGAATTCATATATGAATAATACATAAATTACTTCAAAATAGAAACTTAAATCATCCAAGACTAATGAATTTGAATGCAAGAGTAACAATGGTGCATGTACATGATAACTACATTGGTTGTTTGAAGAAACATCACTGTAACTTTGGCATGCACAACTGAAAAGGTTTATTTAAGTAGAAAAAAATGTCATATGTGAGTGTCCAATCTTTATAGCGTCGAATCGATATTATACCTTTGGACACGATACGAAGTAGATATTGACTTATGTTCAAGCGATGCACATCCACGATCGCTAGACAGTGATACGTGAATGAATTGCGCAATCTCTCTCACACGCATACATATCTCATTTCCCTGTGGGCATCGGAGTCACACACGCGCACTTAGTGTATTTCTCTCCCTCTGTCAGGCTTAAATTCGTCTTTCTACCCCGTCCTACAAGTCTCTCACAAAAAACACACATGCTCTCCATGTCTAACACGCCCACCCCTTTAATTCCGCCCACCCACAACCACTAATGTCTCAAAGTATAATAATGTCTCTCACCCATATGCTATCTACCTATCCCTTAATATAGCTAGATATGTGTCACACAAACTCCTTCTCCCTACTAGCAAGATGCCCATGTGTTACACGGAACATCAAGATGCATTTGCATGAGAAGTTTATCTTGTGGGACAATAGGATGAACGATGAAATGCCTTATTTGCAAATACGAAGAGGGGTGTGGGTATCTTTTTGCAAAATTGCCATAGTTTCCTTCCTATCCGTCGGATATAAATTGGATGGCCTATATTGCAGGATGGCAGGATCACCATCACCACCAACTCTATTTTTATAAGAGTAGAGATATGTGAGTG
>NC_041391.1:6254979-6286441 GCF_002162155.2 Triticum dicoccoides | reverse complement strand
ACAAATCTATCGACTGGCTTCTCTCTCAAACATACACACACACACACACACACACACTACCCGGCACCGAAGGAGTAGGGTGGCACATCGATCTTGATAATAATCTATCTACTCCTCTTTCAAACACACACACACACACACACGCTAGTTGTGCCTCTGTGCCTACCGCGCACACTCTCGATACGTCTTTCTCTCCCCCCCCCAACAATGACAGCAGAAGTGTGACAAGTCGATCTGATCATAATCTGTCAATTGGTTTGTCTCTCAAACATTGTGTCTCAGTGTCTCGCTCGGTAGCCCCCTCGATATGTAGACTTCTCGCACGCGCACAGCTGTAGTGACGATGACGCTGAACCCAGTGTGCCTTGTTTTTACTGGCCTCATGTGATAGTTTTCACCCTGTTTTCTGTTAATTAACAAGGCAACCTTTTCTTTGTTACTACTAGTGAATCTGAAATCATTCGGGGCAGACATAAAATATATCACTTCAACCCAATTATCACATCAACTATTTTAAAAGAAATTAGCTAGCTGCCCGTGAGTTGCATGGAACATCAAGATGCATTTGTATGAGTAGTTTATCTTATGAGAGAAATGACTGAATGAGGGAAGGCCTAATTTGCGAACATGGAGAGACGTGTGGGTATATTTTGGCAAAATTGCCATAGTTTCTTTCCTATCCGTTAGATATAAATCCGACGGCCTATATTGCAGGATGACACGCACACCATCATCACCAACTCTGTTTTCTACTCCCTCCGTCCGAAAATACTTGTCATCAAAATGGATAAAAAGAGATGTATCTAAAACTAAAATACGTCTAGATACATTTCCTTTTATCCATTTTGATGACAAGTATTTACGGACAGAGGGAGTATTTGTCTTTTTAGAGATTTCAACAAGTGACTATGACCCGACCTTACCAACATACTCAAAAAAGTAGTCCATAATTTTGATGTTACCCTCTTTTCTTGGCGGTGCAGTGCCATCTGGATACCTTATAAATAAATCAAGGACAAATCTGACCCCTTCCTGAAAAGACATACGGAGCAAAATGAGTGAATCTACACTCTAAAATATGTCTACATACACATCCGTATGTGGTAATCCATTTGAAATCTGAAAAAGACAAATATTTAGGAACGAATGGAGTATATATAAGAGTATAGACATGGAGATATAAGAATCTACAACAAAAATGTGCTGAGCTGGTTAGCGCCGGATGCTCGCAACGCGATGACATGAGTTCGAATTCTGTCTTTTAACTTTAGATTTTTATATTATATATTACTCTACTTATTTAATATGTACTTCTTTCGCTACTGTACTGACAGTGGAACTCATAGAGTACTTAGAATACAAGATTAAGGATGGACTTGTTTCTTTTTAACTTTTTGTACGAAGCTGTAGCCACCCTGCAAGTCACGTGTACACTGTATATGCAATTAACTTTTTATAGAGGGACAATCATACAGGCAATTAATTCAAATGGATTGGATGTCACTCTATTATTTCCAGCATAAAGAGCATCTCCAACGGCAGCCGGCAAATTTCCTACCGCTTCCTTCCACGGAGGACGACATCAAACGCCAGCGGCATACATTTTTACAACTCTAACCAACCAGATAAAATTCATGCAAACACGGACTGATTTCATATAAGCATGAAGGATTTCGTATAAAAAGCCGGATCTTCATATAAACATGATGGATTTCATTACATTTACATGAACTAAGAGGTGCCAATCCGGCTCTCGTATAATTAATACTTATTTTAGTTCTAAATGGCCGCCCGCGGATCCCTTTGTCTTCCTCATGTCCGTCAGACACTTGCGGGGTCGACGAAGGTCCTCAGAAGAGACGAAGCAGCAAAGAAATCACCTGAATCCGCGGTAGTCGCCTCGGAGGTGACCTTCGTGGGTCCCAAGTGGCGGCGGCCTCCCGTGTTCTACTTCTCCTCGATGATGGCGGCGGACATGGAGAATCTGGCCACCGACTCGTCTCTCTCCATGCACCCGGCTTCTGTCTCTGCCTCCATGGCGCTGCCGCAGGCACGGGAGGCATGGCCACCGCAGACACTGGTGGCGCGGTACGACACGGCAGCGACGACGCTCGTACCGGCGTGCTCGCCGCCGTGCCGGAGTGGAGCAACTCGCCACTACTCATCGAGCTGAACTAGAGCGGCGAGTTGCTGAACCACACGCCTGCTTGGGGCGGCAACTAGCTCCATCGGGCCAAGCGAGGTTGGTGAAGCACCGAGTGGCCTCGCCCGTATCCGGAGGGCTCGGCGGGCCACCCAGCCGGGTAATAAGACGGAGAACGGCTCATCGGAAGCCATCGGAAGAGTGGAGAAAATGGTGAAGGAGGAGATGGGGGAGCGGCGGAGGGGTGCGATTCTTGCCCGCTATCTGTCTGGCCTGTTGTAAATAGAGGGCGGATGGTAGGAGCTTGGCCGGCGTCTGGCCTCGTTTAAACTGAGGGCGGACGGGAGGAGCTCGGTTGGTGTTGCGTTTAATTCCGGCCTGCTCATGAACGGACGTGTGGCCAGAGTAGGATTCTCGGTTTGCATGCGGGTTTAACGGAGGGGTTTAATGGAGGCGTCGGGCGTGCAGCGGGAGGCGCAGTACTATTCGATTTGATAGCAGTAATGAGCCATCAAATCACAAAGGCCCTCGCCTTTGGTGAAACTGACCGAGCTAGACTGCCCCGCCCTCTAGCCTTTTAAAAAATGTATACTTTTGTACAGCAGTAGTATCGATGGATTGCGCCATGGAGCAAAACTTGAAATTAAAAAAAAGGTGGTACATATAGAGAGCACTCGTCGCCAAATTATGCATATAGTACTATTAAAAAGGCTAGTCACAATAATGGTGTCCAGGACAACCCACCCCTCAAATAAAACTAAGCATGCTGGAATTCTTTGACAAAACTAAGCACCCTGAAATTCTTTGATAACTAAACTGCTGACTATATGATGTTGGCCATATATATTGTACGTATATAATGTGAAGAAACGAGTGGTAGTACTATACCAACTAGAAGATGAAATGTAAGAAATACTAGTATGTACGTACTGAAGAGTTAAAGTAACGAGAAGAAACATAACATAGTTCTGCTGGGGGCTCAGCACAACACACCCCTCAAATTAAATTAAGCACACCTGAAATTAAACTTTGCAACTATTCCGGAGACACTGCATTAGAACCACCATGAGCAACGACACTGCCACCTTACTCAGAGTCCTCGTCCACGTCCTCGACTTCGTCCTTGTCCCTCTTCCTCTTGGCCGATACTTCTTTGCTTGAACTGTACACTTGGCTCTTGCTCTTCATCCAACCCTTGTAGATATTGAAACAAAGGTAGCCATCCATTGTAGCATAGTGGATGTGGTCTATATCTAGTACATTCCGCTGCCATGCATAACGATGAAACGTGTATGGAGGTTTCTCCAGTTTACCGTACGAAGGATGAACCATTGCTCCTGCCAGGGTCAGCATTGAAGGCTGACGAGAGGACACGAGCCAATTCTTCTGGAGGTCGAAGGTGTTGCCTACAACGAGGCCTATCTGGCCCAGGACTTCTTTGTCGTTACCAAAGTCTACAGTAACGAATTTGACTAGGTTGCTCTCGAGGAAGTCCTTAAAATCCAGGCATTCAACGTCGGCATGGCATATGTGGTAGACCAAGCATAAGTCATGCACGCAAACCTGGATCATGACGGGCTTCATCCTCTCTTTGTCCTTTAGATCCTTCTCTCGTCCCAGGACTGTGGTGTACTCAACATCTAGCCCAGTGACCCGCTCATCATCTGAGTCTTCAAACATGCGTCTGCAGCGAGAAAGGCATCCTTTCACCGTCGCGGACGAACGGGTGTAGATGATGTCGAACTCATCGCCGGTGATGGTTCTAACCTTGTACTCACCGCCGATTGTGGGGATTTGGGACGCCATGGATTTGGGAGGAGTGTTAGGATTAGTGGAATTGCCGTCATGTGAATGGACGGGACGACTAGGAGCGAACCATCGTAGTATTGAAGGACATGCGCGGACGAGTAGGAGCGAACTGCCAGCGTGCGAACGACAGGGTAGTGGCTTTCCATTCTCCCATGATACGGCCTTCCGAGAGCCCTTGGATCTGAGATCGAACGGTTGCATGGCGTGATTCTTGACCTATGGTTGATTATCCTATCCTGGAGGGTTATTCTGCAAATTTTCAGCAACTTAGCATGCGACAGTTTGATCTCTGATCCAAGGGCTGCAGCAGCCCGTATCCTGGTCGCGCCTACCACGACCATCGCGTCGCTCACGGATTGCACCCTTGGAGATTTAACATGGTGCGTTAGGCTATTTGATGTTAGCATGTCATACATAGTCATCACTTAGTCACTCATACTACAACAAGGTTAGCTATAAGGTTGGCTATAAGTGTATTTATTTTTTTACTCCTCTCTATCTCTTTCTTCGTACTCCCTCTGTCCCATAATATAAGAACGTTTTTGACACTAGTGTAGTGCCAAAAACGTTCTTATATTATGGGACACAGTGAGTACTAGTATTTATTGCATTTTCCAAGGAGTGACCTCTTCCAATGAAATGGTGTTGCTAAGTTTGCTTCATTTAATTATCTATAGACTCAAAATTGTCTTTTCACCTAGGTACACGCGCTTAGCACCATTTCTTCCTTGGGTCACCAAACTAGTCTCTCTCTTCTTGATTAACTTGCCACATCAGACTTTATGCCTATGTGGCAAGCTTAGCACCTGTAGGAGCAAGTAAGGCTCCTTGTAATGGGAGTAGTATCATGCATGCCAACTATGCAATCCTGATGAGGTGACGTCGAATTAAATGAAGAAAAGAGAGAGTTGAGTATCATAATATGATACTGTAGTATCATATTAAATGATGTGCTACTATGTGTCATGCATGACAATAAATAAACTATCCTATGATACCAACACATGATACTATGCATTACGGATGTAGTATCATACAAAAGTATCATATGCATGATACTAGTATATGATACTCTCCATTATGACCAACCTAAGTACAATACTGCGCTTTACATGGCATTTCTGCATATGTGGAGGAAAGAGAGGCAAGGAAAAAGTGGAGAAGTGGGCTCTCATGCAAGAGCCAGCCTCTACTACGTGGAGCATTGGGACAGACACCTGTATGGAGGTGGTCAGGAATCGGGAGACTCACGCCGGTCGTAGCGCCGCAGTTAAAATGACAATGGCAAGGCAAATCACGGGGCCCCACCTGTCCAGCAGTAACTCGATGTCAAATCACACGGCCCTACGTTTGCAGCAGTCTACTCCCTCGTCTTCTCGCATCTCTGTCGAACCGACTTGGCGGAACTGCCCCGCCTACCGCGCAGGAAAAGCCCGCACAGTATACTCCCTCCGTCTAGGTGACCAAGGTGGAGAGGAAAACGAGAGAAGTTAATGTTTAGGGAGTAGTATTTGTTAAGGCTGGTTGTAATGGTTCTAGCCTTAGCAGTTTTGATGAGGTGTCATATAATAAAATGAAGAAAGAGAGAGAGTTGAGTACTATGTATCATACATGGCAATAAATAAAGTACTACATGACACTAATATATGATACATGGCGCATGAGTACTAAGTATTACTAATACAGTTTTGCTAGAACTCATCTAGATGAGATATAATTTGGTCTCATTCATCTTTTATAGCCATTGGATGTGATGCTATAAGATGCGTGTGTGCTGACGTGGGTTGTATTTGTTCTTGTGCAACGAACTGATCACTGCATGTCAAGTTTGATAGTCTCAAGTCATTAAAAGCATACAAGCCCCACATCTCTTATTGCTTGATTCCTCTATTTATGTCAAAAAATAAGAAACGACGTGAGAGTTAGTGCACCATGCCTATGTGTTCTATTTGGTTTTCGTAAGATGACTTAATACTCACCTAGATGGAGGGAGTATTCGATTTGATAGCGGGCGGCGCAGTTCCGGATACGGCTTTAATGCATACGAGGGAGGGAGTAGAGGTTCCTGATATGTTGAACGGCCAATGCATCCTCCTTCAATTAATGCATGAGGGAAGTAATGGGAGGAGGTCCGGGAAAAGAGGCTGCACGATGTGAATGCAATGCAGTTTGCCCTCATTGCCCTCATATAAAGGCGCCCCTCCATTCCAATGCATCTACCACATCGTACACACCTAAGCATTTGCCTAGGCACCTACACTAAGTGCAAAAGAGCTCACTCCAGACCCATGGCGGCGATGCGCGTGAGCGGCCAGCGGCTGCGCCAGATGGTCCACGATGCCGGCCTATGGCATGGTGCCGAGGATCGTCTCCAGACGGTGTTGGAGACCGGCTGGTGGATGGCCGCCGTCGACGCCAACTACGACTCTCAGTTGGACCAGATGATCGTTGCCACCAGCAACAAGTTCACAATCGTCAAGAAGCTCGCGAACGACATCGCCGTACTCCTCCAGCCCGCGTGCCCGGGCTCCTCATTGCCTGCCACCCTAATCGGCCTCCATGGACGGAACCTCTTTCAAGCACTGGTGGCCCTGCGACTGCCCGCCGACGCCATGAAGAATGTCCACCTGGAGGTCGCGCTTGCCGCGAGGCGCCTCGCCCTGCAAGAATTCGTCGACCTACACATTCACGTGTACGAGAAAATAGTGTACATATGTATCTACAAGGCCAGTGAGGATGCTACGACGTTGGCCTTCCTCAACCAGCTAAAAGCCATGGATGCCTTTGCTGAGAAGCACCTCGACCTCGCCACAAAAGCCGCCGCTCCTTAGCCGCCGGTCGGTGGCCCAGCGCACTAAGTTGAGGAGGAGTAGGCCGTACGTTCATGGATCCATCTTTCTTATTGCTTTCTTGTAACTACCACTGCGATCACATCATCATGGCCTTAATTCTTATTGTGCTATTGCATTCACGTTCCTGTCAATACCGACATGTGCGATCCCTTTGCTTAATTATATGTATAACTGTAACTAGTACTCCATCTGTCAATTTATAAGTTGTGCTTACCTTTTCATCAACTTCGTGCAACGCGCGGGCATCTTACTAGAAACACTAGAATATGTCTATATAATTCGTATGTGATAGTCCATTTGAAATCTCAAAAAAGACAAATATTTAGGTATGGAGGGAGTAATATATTAGGAGTATATCAAAACAATAGTGATTTCTTTCAAGTTTATGAACAAATACGACTCCATCCGTCCCATAATATAAGAACGTTTTTGACACTACACTAGTGTCAAAAAGTTCTTATATTATGGGACGGAGGGAGTACTATTCTAATACTTTGGATCCGTCACAACACACCGGCACATTGCTAGTAAAAGGAAAAGGCCTGTCACGTTCATGTCGCACCCCCACACGCCCGGGAATCGGGAGTACTCCACGGCCCGTCCAGCATGACACATAGCTTAGGGAAGGCGTGTTTCCTAGCATTTTCACTTTCATGTGGGACTGCCGTCACTACAACAAAATTGACATACTGTGACGAAAATCCTCATGACGATGGTGGACAACGTCACAAAAATTCCTAATGTGTGATGTTCTCGTAGGTGACGTCACCAATTACCGCGAATCGGTGACGATAAACGTCACCGAATTGCCTCGACCTTTCAGCACACCCGACTCCCAATTTTGGTGACGTTTTGGTAATTTCCATGACGAGCCCGCTAGAGTCACTGAGTACTATGAATTTGTGTATATTATGTTTGCCATGTTAGGTATAGTAGTTAGACCCGCCATAGCTAGGTCTTCGGTTATTGAGCGATTGGACCCATGCGTCCATGTTGGTAGTGGGACCTGCCATAGTTTTTTCGAAGGCTACTGAGTGTTGTCATTATTATTTTCAATATAATATAAATAGGCAGTGGGCATGGAAATAATTGTAGTAATTATTTTTTATAAAGGTAAAACTTATTTTGTTCTTTCTAATATGAATTGGTAGTGGTTGGGCAAAAAACTTGAATCGAGCGCCAGTGAGCTGATGTTGTTTATCTCAAAAATAAAAATGAAAATAAGGGATCCAAGCGGAAACGAGTGAATATTATTTTCATATCTATAACATAATAAATAGTTAGTGGGTATGAAAAAAAACCTTCAATGGCGTACTCGTGAGCTAATGTTGTTACATTTCTATCTCAAAAGTTAAAATGCAAATATAAGAGTCGATGGGATTTTCTTAATTCTTATCACCCACCTTTTAACACGATGCCACACCAAGAATTGAGAACCACAGAGCAAAAAAAGGAAAAGATTTCAGCTCCAAGCGTAGGTCTCTCTCATGCCATGCTTTCTGCCTCCAAATAAAACCCTAGCCCAAAATATCCCCAAATACACCTGTACCCACTTGCACCCGACTCAAATCTCATCTCACCGGCAGCGCCTCCAAATTACTCGCCGCCAGCAGTGCCACCCGAACTCTCTCCCTGCCTCCGCCTCTAGTCCGCCGCCCCTGCCTCTCTGTTCGCTTCCCCATCCCCAGCCACCACTACACTGACGCCAACCTGCCCCGTTTGCTGCCTAGTCCGACCTCCATGCTACCTCCACTGCCACTTCATGGATGGTGAAAGTGCGTTATATCGACTAGAGGGGGGGTGAATAGGCGATTTTTATGAATTCTTCACTGAGGAATTTGCTGGTGAGGAAATTCCTGACTGAAGAACTACTTGCAGCGGAATAAGTACTCAGAAGGGAACATAATAGAACACAAGCACAGTCATCATGATGAAATGAAGACAGGCACAGAGTACAGAAAGCGTAAACACAGGATAACACAAGATGAAGACAGACAGACTGAAGAAATTGAACTGAGGAAATTTAGAAAGTCTTCAGTCAGAAGTCTTCAAACAGATATGAACAGGCACACAACAACATACATGAGGAAATGAAAGAGTTGAGGAAATAGAACCAGTTAGCTCGGTGAAGACAATGATTTGGTAGACCAGTTCCAACTGTGGTCTCAGTTGTACATCTGGTTGGAGCGGCTGAGTATTTAAACTCGAGGACACCCAGTCCTAGACACACAGTCCTCACCGTATTCTCCTTGAGCTAAGGTCACACAGACCTCGCCCAATCACTCGTGGTAAGTCTTCAGGTGACTTCCGAACCTTCACAAACTTGGTCACTCAGCGGTCCACAAATCCTCTTGGATGTTCTAGACCTTGACGCCAAACCATCTGGAAGAAGCACAGTCTTCAACGGAAACAAGAATCGGATCCACGCAGGATCAATCTCTTTAGTGATGCTCAATCACTTGGGGTTTTGTAGGTTTGGGTTTGGGATTTCTTCACTTGATGATTTTCGCTCAAAGTCCTCAGAGGATGGGTTGCTCTCAAATGATAAGTGTTAGTTTCTCTTGGAGCAGCCAACCAGCTAGTGGTTGAAGGGGGCGGCTATTTATAGCCTAGGGAGCAGCCCGACATGATAAGACATAAATGTCCTTGTCTGATATGACTGTTATGTGGGTAGATATTTTGGAACCGCTGGCGCATAGCACAGCAACGGTCGGAATATTGACTATCAAAATCCTCAGGGCTATCATGTTCCTCACTGTGTAGGCAATTCACACTGGTGAATTCCTAACTCCTCAGTCAGAACAAATTCCTCTGAGATCAAAAGAACTTCGTCTCTGTCACTGAAGAATATGACTGAACTGTATGAGATTTCCAATGGCTTCACTCGAAGGGATTGGTAGGTGTAGGATTTTGAGGTGAGCATCACATGGAAATTTTTCCTTAGTATTTCCTCGACCCCCTTTAACAGTACGGTGTTTCCTATGACTCAAGAAAGAGAGAATTAAACTATAAAAACAAAAGTCTTCACGCTTCATGTTCCTTGAATGAATACCAAGTCTTCAAGGTCACACCAATTTCTTCAGTTTGAAAGTCTTCAGAAAGTCTTCAGTCGAAGAACTTCATTTTTAGGGTTCGACTTTCTCTGTAAATATCAAACTCCTCATACACTTATAGACCTGTGTACACTCACAAACGCATCAGTCCCTTAACCTATAAGTCTTCAATACACCAAAATCACTAAGGGGCACTATATGCACTTACAGATGGCTTGTCGACCATCGCCCACTCCATCTCTGGCGCCTTCCCAAGCTTCGTTTCTCACCTCGTGCCTCACCAATATCTGGGCGCTGCCTCACCACCCCTCCATGACCCACTACTTGAGATGTAGATGGTGATTTAGAAGATTAGTTTTGTCCAGCGACTAACAAGACGCGGCGGCGGGAGACACCAGGTTTGGGAGAGGCAACCCGATGATGTAGATAGGCTAGGGGATGGGTTGGAAACTCTGCAAGGAACCTGGGCAAACCGACACCCCGCCCGCCGCTGGGTTGGAAAACAGAAAGGAGGGGAAGATCTAGATGTAGCACGGAAGCCAAGAAATTTGGTGTCAGATGGGGCTCGTTGATAGAGTAGGAGCATTCCGTACTAGTACTACTCCTACTAGTACCAAGTTTGTACTCCTAACTATATTACTAGTACTACCACTATACAACTAGTACGTACGTGCACGGCACAACATCGTAGGAACAAAAAACGGGAAGATCTTGTTTTGGGTGATTTATCTTTTTTCAATCAACGTAGTATGAATAATATGATGTGGTGGCACCCATGAAAGGTTAGAGAAGAATAAATAGATAATGTGGCTTGGTTGCATGGCTACAAAAGGTTAGAGAAGAATAAATAGATAATGTGTTTAGAGTGCACTCCGCTAAATAGGTATACTTTGGATCCATTGCAACGGACGGCACATCTATGTCTATACCCCCTATATAGTGTGTGAAAAACTTTGAAAGTTGGTCGTTGGATGAAGCCAATCCGACGGTACAAAGATGGCAAATCCGAGCACTACTGGCCGTTGGATATCATCCTCCAGATTTTGCCACATGTATAATCTAGAAGACTCCATGGTTGAACTTAGGGGTTTTTGGATTGTGACTATCTTTGCCAAATATTGCCACATGATTTTTGCCACACTTACCTTAGTTGAGTTGCTCAAATTGTTAGCCACACTTTGGCTTGCCTAAGGGAATCTTGCCACACTTTTTATGTTGATGACATGTGGGGCTCACTGCTCATAAAAAAATCCTTGCCTTAGGTGTGGCTAGAACCAAACAACTACCTACTTGGTCAAACTTTCCTAAGGTTAGGTGTGGCAAAGTGTGGCAAGGTGTGGCTAGGAACCAAATAGTCCCTTAATTCATGACTAACTTTGCCACAACTAAGCTTAGGCAAAGTTATTAGTTCTTCAAAATGAGAGCCACAAGTTGGCAAGCCTAAGGGAATCTTGCCACATTTTTTGTGTGTATGTCATGTGGGGCCTTAGTGTGGCTTGCCTAAGGTGTGGTTTGAACCAAACACTCACCTAAGTTAATCAAACTTGCCTAACCTTACATTCCACCAGATTTTTCCACATGTTAGAATCCAGAAAACTCCACATGTAGAAGCATAATGCACAAACCACCAGAATCTCATGCGTGCAATGCACGTGTACCTTACTAGTACAAGTTGGTAGTAGTAAGAAACAAATTCCAGTTTTGGCACGAGCTAGTACTGCGGGAGCACCACAAGGCCTGCCGCGGGAGTTACATTTCCCTCTCGGGGCCCACGAGACTGAACTTCTGTGGCTTAGTGCCCAACCTATGAGTCAATGACATGCGGACCTTAAATGCGGCTGGCCCACATGTCATTCTCATGGTGGTGGCGTGGTCTCGTTCGAGATGAACCAGCCGGTGGTGGCGTGGCCATGGCGAGGGTGCCACACCTGGGTGTCAGGGCGTTACGAGGCGTAGATGGCCACACCGGCGGGTACTACCTATAGTACATAAGTACTCCAGCTGACGATTCGATGGTGCGGGAGTACGGATCGGAGCACAGCAGCGGAGCAGGCAAACCGCGTCCAATCAGGTGTTACTGTGGTAGAAAGTTGATGGTCGCCACAGTTCAGCTGGCCCGCATGTCATGCACACAAAGGCGGAGGAGCGGTGGGGCCGAGACGGATGAGGGGCACGTCGGGGGGATGAGGATCCCCTGACGCGAACAATCCTACCATTCTGTCACTGACATGTGGGACCCATAAGCATGGGTCCCACGTGTCAGTGAAGGAAAGGCAGGGCAAGGCAGTGATAGCCATGTCAGAGGATCCATGTCCATGTCGGGGGACGTCGTGCCCTGGGTTGGAGCGGCATCGTGGGAATCGCGTGTTGGTGTGGCAATGGTAGAAACAAGAAACGTGATGGTCGCCATGGTTCAACTTCCATGGACAAGCTGTCATGTCTGCTGACACATGTATATCAAAACTAGAGTGTTCATATTTCAAGCACGTGAACAAGTATTATTCTACTACTTTGGATCCATTGCAACGCACATGCCAGCACATTGGTAGTAGTAGTGTCCATCTCTATCTCTAGAGGCCTTCCCTCGTTCATCCTTTTCTCTCACAAGATAAACTACTCATACAAATGCATCTTGATTTCTGTGGAATGCACGAGGATGTTTCCTTGGGGGTCTCTCCAGCGCGGCGTGGCCATAGTTGCAAGTTGACGCCCCTTGAGATGCCGATGTTGAGGGGCACTCGGATTTCCTCCGATGAGCAGGTAAGATGAGTTTGATCACGTAGTAAATGCATTCTAAAGACTACTTCCGTGTCCATTTCCAAATTCTCCTCCTGCGTAATAGTAGTTTGATCACACGAAAGCAAATACTACCACTATTACTCCACACATCGACCTCTATCCAACATGCATCTAGAGTAATAGTAGTTTGATCACACGACAAGTAGTCCATGACAAGTAGATCGACACCTGCCTGCATCTACAACTATTACTCCACACATCGACCTCTATCCAACATGCATCTAGAGTCTTAAGTTCATAAGAACAGAGTAACGCATTAAGAAAGATGACATGATGTAGAGGGATAAACTTATGCAATATAATATAGACCCATCTTTTTATCCTCGAGGGCAACAATACAATATGTGCCTTGCTGCCCCTGCTGTCACTGGGAAAGGACACCGCAAGATTGAACCCAAAGCTAAGCACTTCTCCCATTGCAAGAAAGGTCAATCTAGTAGGCCAAACCAAACTGATAATTCAATGAGACTTGCAAATATAACTCAATCATACATAAAAGAATTCAGAGGAGATTCAAATATTTCTCATAGATAAACTTGATCATAAACCCACAATTCATCGGATCTCGACAAACACACCGCAAAAAAGAGTTACATCAAATAGATCTCCACAGGAGAGGGGGAGAACATGGTATTGAGATCCAAAAAGAGAGAATAAGACATCTAGCTAATAATTATGGACCCGAAGGTCTGTGGTAAACTACTCACAACTCATCGGAGGGGCTATGGTGTTGATGTAGAAGCCCTCCGTGGTCGATTCCCCCTCCGGCGGAGCGCCGGCCAAGGCTCCAAGATGTAATCTCGCGGATACAAAAGCTTACGGCGGTGGAAATTGTGTTTCGGTGGCTCCCTGGATGTTCTCTGGGTACGTGGGTATACATAGGAGGAAGAAGTATATCGGTGGCTGTCCGAGGAGCCCACGAGACAGGGGGGCGTGCCCTCCACCCTCGTGGTCGCCTCGGCTGCTTCTTGGCTTGCACTCTAAGTCCTCTGGATCACGTTTGTTCCAAAAATCATGCTCCCAAAGGTTTCATTCCGTTTGGACTCCGTTTGATATTCCTTTTCTTCGAAATACTGAAATAGGCAAAAAAACACCAATACAGGTTGGGCCTCTGGTTAGTAGGTTAGTCCAAAAAATGGTATAAATGTGTAAAATAAAGCCCATAAACATCCAAAACAGGTAATATAATAGCATGGAACAATCAAAAATTATAGATACATTGGAGACGTATCAGAACTCATTACTTGCAAGGATCAAATCTTGTAGTGGTAGATAGATAAATTGCAAAACAGAATAAAAGAAATAAAATTGCAGAAAAGGTATTTTGGATTTTTTATATGATTAAAGTAGACCAGGGGGCATAGTTTTGACTAGAGGCTTCCCTCTCAAACACATAGCATACGGTGGGTGAACAAATTATTGTTGGGCACTTGATAGAAAAGCGCATAGTTATGACGATATTCAAGGCAATGATCACGTATATAGGCATCTACCTGCATCTACTACTATTACTCCACCAATCGATCGCTATCCAGCATGCATATATGGTATTATGTTCATAAAAACAGAGCAACACCTTAAGAAGATGACATGATGTAGAGAAAGTAAACCCAATCAATATGAATAAACCCTGTCATTTTACCCTTAATGGCAATAATACAAATACATGTCTTGTCCCTTTCTTCCACTAGGATAAAAAGTACCGCAAGATTGAACCCATTACAAAGCACCTCTCCCACTGAAGATAAATCAATCTAGTTGGCCAAACAAAATGGATAGATCGGAGAGAAATACAAAGCTATAACAATCATGCATAATAAATTTAAAACAGATCCAATTACTAGTCATGAATATTCAGGTCATAAACCCACAATACATTGGATCCCAATAGACACATGGAAAAATAAGATTGTATCGGATAGAACTCCAAGAACACCAAGGAGAACATAGTATTGAAGATCAAAGAGAGAGAAGAAGCCATCTAGCTTCTAGCTATGGACCTGTAGGTTTGTGGTGAACTGCTCAAGCATCATTGGAAGGCAACAAGGATGATGTATAAGCCCTCCATGATCGATTCCCCCTCTAGAAGAGTACCGGAAAAGGCCTCCAGATGAGATCGCAGAAGAAAAAAAGCTTGCGGCGGCGGAAAAAAGTGTTCCGGGTGGCTCTCTGGGGGTTTTCAAATATTTGAGAATTACAAGAAGTGGAATTAGGTCAGATGGAGCCTCGAGGGGACCACAAGGCAATAGCGCCCCCCCTTGGCGTGCCTTGTCTCCTCGTTTGTCATCTGGTCTCCTCCCGAAGCTTCTAGGATCTCTCTTGTCTAGAAAAAAACTGTCAAAAGTTCCATAGCATTTGGACTCTGTTTGGTACTGATTTTCTGGAAAACCACAAACAAGTAGAAAACAACAACTGGCACTACGTACTGGGTTAATAGGTTAGGTCCCACAAAAATATAAAATAGTATAAAAATGCATATAAAGCATCCAAGATTGGTAATATAATAGAACGGACCAATAAAAAAATATAGATACGTTGGAGACGTATCAGCATCCCCAAGCTTAATTCCTGCTCGTCCTCGAGTAGGTAAATGGTGAAAATAGAACTTTTGATGTCGAATTCTACCTAACATGTTTATCATGTAATCTCTTTTATGGTATCAATATTAAGAAACGAGTGATTCAAGGCAATAATCTATATTTTCATATAAAGACAACAATACTCAGGCATGCCAACAAATAATCATGCCTTTCAAAATAAAAATGCTAAATAACGCTATCCCTACAAAATCATATAGCCCATCATGCTTAATCTTCCTAACAGAAAATATTAATCATGAACTACCCCGATGACAAGCCAAGCAATTGGATCATAAATTTAATGTTGTTTGTACCGTTGAGGGATTGACAACCCCTCTATGCGTTGGGCCGCAAGTATTTGTTGTTTGTGTGCAGGTGCTATTTACATAGTATAGCTTGGTTCTCCGACAGGATTGATAACTTTGGTTTCATAACTGAGCGAAATACTTATCTCTTCTGCACTACACCATCCTCTCCTCTTTGGGGAAATCCCAACACAGCTCAGAAGTAGAAGGAAGAATTATTGGCATCGTTGCCGGGTATACATCTTCAACATCTATCAAGTACCTACGCATAAACTTTCATCTCCTTGCATTTACTTTATTTTCCATTTGCCTCTCCTTTTCATTCCGCCACTTGTAAAAAGTGTTTACAAAAATACAAAAATGATTTCCGTTTACCCTTTTACGTGTTTTGTGTGATGGCTTGCTTGCCCACTTTATCATTATGGCTAGTTCTTCCCTTGCTACGTGCACCCCTGAGAATGAAGTTCTCAATTTTAAGCAAAGGGGGCGAGAGAATTTAAAAGATGCCTGGTACCTATAGGATTTTCAATGCACATAATAGATCAACTCGTAAGCAATATGTACCGTTCTTCTTCGTAATTTTTATGTGGGAATTACTACTTTGTATAGATTTGTGCTTGACACTATTACCGGATGGAATTTCTTGATGTGTCCCTCTATGGATGCTTTCAATGCTATGGGTAATATAGCGGGATCACCACCTATCTGTGTTAATGAAACGGTTTTAACTTTGGAGCATGTTATGCAAAGGTTAGATGCTATTGGAAAGAAGATGCCTATCGTAGAGCATATTGATAATTTACATAAAAAGAATCATAACCATATCACTCAATTTGGATCTAAGGTAGGAATTACTCTAAAGGTGCTAAAAGAGAAAGAACCAATAATTTATGAAATAGTAGAACAACGTCCCGCGACGATCGGTAAGTTGGAAGAAACTATTAATAATTTGCGTTCTACTTTTTCTTCCGTTAAAACTATTGAAAAACATCGTCCTAGCAAGAACTGCAAGTTTATTTATGTTCCTAATGGCAAGGGTGCCGTGACTAGCAACAACAATGAAGATCTTAAATGATCGGAATTCACCCAAATTTATTTGATTTGATAAAGGAACCAATATATAAAAATAAGTCCCTTGATTTTGTTTCTAGGAGTGTGATTATTAAAGATATATATGCTAGAACTCCTAGGAATTATGGTTGTGTGAATGAGGAATTAGGAACCAATGATGACAACACTTGAAACCATGCTTTATGCCTAGCTAAGCACTAGTTGGGAGGCAACCCAATAGTTATCTTTCAAATTTTTTCTTTCATTTCTATTTTTCAATAAATATTCAATTACGCTACTGTTATGATTGTGTTTTTATCTTTTAATTAGTGTTTGTGCCAAGTAAAGCCTTTGGGATGATTTGGGTGATAGTTGATTTGATTCTGTTCATTAATAGACACTTTTGCATCCAGCACCAAAATTGTTAAAATTTGCTGGGGTGTGATAAAATTCTGATATTTGTTAAAATTTCACACATTGTCCTAATTGTTCAGAATTTTTAGAGATACATAAGTATGGTCAAAGTTCAGATTACTACAAACTATTTTGTTTTTGACAAATTCTGTTTTCGTTGCATTGTGTGATTATTTTGATGAATCTATGGATTGTATCGGGGGGTATAAGTCATGGTAAAGTTAGAATACAGTAGGTATAATGCAATAACAAAATATGAATGGGTTTGCAGCAGTACTTAAAGTGCTGATTTGGTTTATTATACTAACGGATCTCACTAAGGTTTTGTTAAGTTTTATGTGATTGAAGTTCTTATGTTCTGGGTGAGATCACGATGGATGAAGGAATAAGGAGTGTCAAGAGCCTAAGCTTGGGGGTGCTCGAGGCACCCCAAGGTAATATTCAAGGACTCCCAAGAAACTAAGCTTGGGGATGCCCTAGAAGGCAACCCCTCTTTCTTCTAATGACCATTGGTAATTTTACATGGAGCTATATTTTTATTCGTCACATATCATGAGTTTTGCTTCGAGTGTCTTGTAATATATGATTCTTTGCTTGCTTTGATTTTTAGTTTGTCACAATCATCCTTGATGGACACACCTATTTGAGAAAGCCATAATGATATTATGATTTATTAGAATTACTCTATGTGCTTCACTTCAAATTTTTTAGCTAGGCTATTGCTCAATGAGCTTCACTTATATCTTTTTGAGCACGGCGTTGGTTATATTTTGAATAAATTAACTCTCATGATTCACTTATATTATTTTGAGAGTTGGAAAATTTTAAAGAAATGTGCTCTCATGCTTCACTTATATTATTTTGAGAGTTGATTCATGAAATTTTTGAAGGAATATTTATGCTCTCGTGCTTCACTTAGATCTTTTTGAGAGCTAGATATGAATTTGGTCCCAAAGTAATAGTTATACAAGGGGGATATAATAAAAACTTTCATGAAGATCATAGGATATTATAAACTTGATTCCTTGCAATAGTTTTGCGGTATGAAGATAGTTCTATGTGAGTGTTGGTGAGTAATTACGCTTTAGTAAGAATATTGGTGTTAAGGTTTGTGATTTTCTATGCATGCACATAAATTCAATAGGTATGCAATGATATTATATCCTACTTGTGGTGCATTATTCAGTCTTAATTATGTTCAATGCTCATATATGACCATTTTTATTTTTTGGTTGGTTGCTTCTCAATCTATTTGCTAGCCTTCACTTGTACTAAGCAGGAATTCTGCTTGTGCATCCAACTCCTTAAACCCAGAGTTGTGCCAAATGAATCCACCATGCCTACTTATATGCGGTATTTCCATGTCGTTCCAAGTAAACTTGTATTTGCAAACTCTAATTTTCAAAATGAATTTTCGTTTTGTGTGCCCGTACCGCTCATGAAGCGGCAGGGGGTGGGCAATATTTTCCATGGTAAGTAATTTATTATCACGATAAATGTTTATTCACTTGCCATTGCATGAGAGTGTGCAGGTAATAGGGATGCATGCCCAGTCCCAAAATGAAAAAACATTATATGTTGTTAATAATAAATTCCTTGGAACGTGTTGGGACGGAAGGCACCCATGGATACGACTAGCCATGGATTGTGAAAGAATGGTGGAAAGGAAATAAACTTTACTTTCTGTTTGGGAAATGCCTATGATTTATCTAGCATGGAAGATATTGGAAATTCTTGGTCGTTTTCATTGGTAGGAAAAGCATGCCTCTCAAAACAATTTTATCTCTTAATTTAAGCTATGAGCTCTAACACCTCTATAAATCTCTGCTTCCCTCTGCGAAGGCCCATCTATTTACTTTTATGCAACTTTATTTTTATTGAGTCTCCATCTTCTCTTATAAAACACCAACTAGGGAACACTATTTTCATACTTTTGTATTGGATGTACTTAATGTTTTAGTGTGCTTCATGAATGGATCAATGATTGAGCATAATGGGCTAGGGATAACTTTCTTTAGTGTTGATATTTTGAAAGACATAGTTGCTTGTTGATATGCTTGAGTATTGATGTTTCATGTCAAATTATAGACTATTTCTTTCAATCATTCAAATCCAAATGTATATGCTACAAAGAAAATAATATATGATGAATAGGTTAGGTAGCATTCCACATCAAAAATTCTGTTTTTATCATTTACCTACTCGAGGCCGAGCAGGAATTAAGCTTGGGGATGCTTGATGTGTCTCCAATGTATCTTTATTTTTTGATTGTTCCATGCTATTATATTATCAATCCTGGATGTTTTATATACATTTACAAGCAACTTTATATCAATTTTTTGGACTAACCTACTAACTTAGTGCCCAGTGCCAGTTGCTGTTTTTTTTTGCTTGTTTTTGACTTAGCAGAATATCAGTACCAAACGAAGTCCAAATGCCACGAAACTTTTTGGAGATTTTTTTTCGGGTGATAAGAGACCCTGGAAGCTTCTAGATGCCACATGAAGATGAAGGAGTGTGCAGACTAAGGCATTGCCTAGTGGGGGGAAGGGGCTAATGCCTTTCCACCCACCCAGGTTCAAGGCATGGTACTTACTATTTGGGTTTGTTGCACCAATTATACTGTAGGGGGTGCCCTTACAGTCTTTCTGTCAAAAAAAGATGAAGGAGTGGCTAACTAGGTACCAGGGCGCGCTAGGGGCCTCTAACGCATCCTGGTACCTACTGGGGCCCAGAAGGCTCCGTTTGACCTACCTCCACCTCTAAAAATACCCAAAAATCCCAAAACCTACAGGGTAGTCCACGAAATACTTTTTCCACCGTCGCAAGTTCCAGAACCATGAGATCCAATCTAGAGGACTTTTGCAGCACTCTGCCGGAGGGGGAAATGATCACGGAGGGGTTCTTCACCATCCTTGTTGCCCCTCTGAAGATGCGTGAGTAGTTTATCACAGACCTACGAGTTTGTAGTTAGTAGCTAGATGGCTTCTTCTCTCTTTTTGATCTTCAATACAATGTTCTCTAATATATTCTTGGAGATCTATTTGATGTAATGACTTTTTGCGGTATGTTTGTTGGGATCCGATGAATTGTGAGTTTATGATCAGATCTATCCGTGAATATTATTTGAGTTTTCTCTAAACTCTTTTATGCATAGTTATTATAGCCGCGTATTTCTTCTCCGATTTATTGGTTTGGTTGGGTCAACTAAATTGATTTATCTTGCCATGGGAAGGGGTGCTTTGTGATGATTTTGATCTTGCGGTGCTCAATCTCAGTGACAGAAAGAGACATGACACACATGTATCGTTTCTATTAAGGGTAACAAGATGGGATTTATTTCATCCACGAGTTTATCTTGTCTACATCATTTCATCTTGCTTAAGGCATTACTCCGTTCTTTCATGAACTTAACACACTAGATGCATGATGGACAGCGGTCGATGTGTGGCGTAATAGTAGTAGATGCGGAATAGTTTTGGTCTACTAATCTTGGACATGATGCCTATATACATGATCATTGCCTTGAATATCGTTATAATGATTTGCTTTTCTGTCAATTGCCCAACTGTAATTTGTTTACCCACCATATGCTATTTTCTTGAGAGAAGCATCTAGTAAAAACTAAGGCCCCTGGGTCGATTTACTACCATATATTAAAACCAAAATACCTTGCTGCAATTTTCTTTTCTTAATTTTATTTTTGATTTTTGTCAGCTTTATCTATCAAAACCTATACAATTTAATCTTGCTTGTAACCATTGAGGGATTGACAACCCCTCTACGCGTTGGGTTGCAAGTATTTGTTGTTTGTGTGCAGGTGTTGTTTACATAGTATTTCTTGGTTCTCCTACTGGATTGATAACCTTGGTTTCATAACTGAGGGAAATACTTATCTCTAATGTACTGCATCATCCTCTCCTCTTCGGGGAATCCTAATGCAACACACAAGTAGCACATGGCAATGTCGTTCCTTCCAAAGATAAAGAGAAAACCGTCTAATTAACTCCATCTTCGGATAAACCTGCAAGTTTAAATAATCCACAAACTTCATCCACATAGATTAAGTGCATATCGGGATGCACCGTTCCATCTCCTTCATAGGATTAGCTAGCAATTTCTCTATCAAACCCGAAGGAATATCATAATAAATATTTTTCGTAGGTGCAGTAGGTTGAGGAGAAACTCTAATTGCTTCTGGTCGAGGTGAAGATACCCCGAAAAACACCCTGAAAAGATTGCTTTCCATAGTAACAAGTGACGGTAAATTTATCATGTAAAATAAATATTTCCTTACCAAATTCCACTCACCAAAGGCGCTTCACTCCCCGGCAACGGCGCTTGGAAAGAGTCTTGATGACTAACATATATAGGGGATCAATCATAGTCCTTCCGATAAGTAAGAGTGTCACACCCAACGAGGAGTAGAAGGAAATGACAAGCGGTTTTCAGCAAGGTATTCTCTGCAAGCACTACAATTAATGGTAATAAATAGTCTAATACCAAGGTAATTTGTAATGAGCAAAAAGTAGCAATTGTAACAGAAGTGTAGCAAGGTAGCCCAATCCTTTTTATAGCAAAGGACAAGCCGAAACTTTCTCTTATAGTAAGCAAAGTGTTCTTGAGGACACACGGGAACTTCATGTAGTCACTTACATCATGTTTGTTTGATTCACATTCGCTACTTTTGATAATTTGATATGTGAGTGGACCAGTGCTTGGGTGTTGTTCTTACTCAAGCATCCCACTTGTAATTACCCCCCCCCCCCACAAGCATTCGCAACTACGAAATAAGAATTAACATAACTCTAACCATAGCATGAATCATATGGATCCAAATCAGCCCCTTGTGAAATAGTGCATAAACTAGGGTTTAAGCTTCTGTCACTCTAGAAACTGATAACCCACAAGTATAGGAGATCGCAACAGTTTTCGAGGGTAGAGTATTCAACCCAAATTTATTGATTCGACACAAGGGGAGCCAAATAATATTCTCAAGTATTAGCAGTTGAGTTGTCCATTCAATCACACCTAGATAACTTAATATCTGTAGCAAAGTATTTAGTAGAAAAGTAGTATGGAAGTAACGGTAACCGTGGCAAAAGTAACAGTAGCAGTTTTGTAGTAATTGTAACAGTGGCAACGGTAAAGTAACTAAGAAAAGATCAATATGTGAAAAGCTCGTAGGCATTGGATTAGTGATGGATAATTATGTCGGATGCGATTCCTCATGCAATAGTTATAACATAGGGTGACAAAAAACTGCTCCAGTTCATCAATGTAATGTAGGCATGTATTCTGAATATAATCATACGTGCTTATGGAAAAGAACTTGCATGACATCTTTTGTCCTACCCTCCCGTGGCAGCGGGGTCCTATTGGAAACTAAGGGATATTAAGGCCTCCTTTTAATAGAGTACCAGACCAAAGCATTAACACTTAGTGAATACATGAACTCCTCAAACTGCAGTCATCACCGGGAGTGGTCCTAATTATTGTCACTTCAGGGTTACCGGATCATAACACACAGTAGGTGACTATTGACTTGCAAGATAGGATCAAGAACTCACATATATTCATGAAAACATAATAGGTTCAGATCTGAAGTCATGGCACTCGGGCCCTAGTGACAAGAATTAAGCATAGCAAAGTCATAGGAACATCAATCTCAGAACATAATGGATACTAGGGATCAAACCCTAACAAAACTAACTCGATTACATGGTAAATCTCATCCAACCCATCATCGTGCAGCAAGCCTACGATGGAATTACTCACGCACGGCACTGAGCATCATGAAATTGGTGATGGAGGATGGTTGATGATGACGACGACGACGGATTCCCCTCTCCGGAGCCCCGAACGGACTCCAGATCATCCCTCCCGAGAGAGATTAGGGCTTGGCGGTGGCTCCATATCATAAAACGCGATGAACCCTTCTCTCTGATTTTTTTTCTCCTCGAACGTGAATATATTGAGCTGGAGTTGAGGTCGGTGGAGCTCCAGGTGGCCCACGAGGCAGGGGGCGCGCCCAGGGGGGTAGGGCGCGCCCCCACCCTCGTGGACAGGGTGTGGGCCCGCTGGTCTTGATTCTTTCACCAGTATTTTTTATTAATTCCAAAAATAATCTCCGTGGAGTTTCAGGTCATTCCGAGAACTTTTATTTCTGCACAAAAATAACACCATGGCGGTTCTGCTGAAAACAACATCAGTCCGGCTTAGTTCCATTCAGATCATGCAAGTTAGAGTCCAAAAAAGGGTAAAAGTGTTTGGAAAAGCAGATACGGTGGAGACGTATCAACTCCCCCAAGCTTAAACCTTTGCTTGTCCTCAAGCAATCCAGTTGACAAACTGAAAGTGATAAAGAAAAACTTTTACAAACTCTGTTTGCTCTTGTTGTTGTAAATATGTAAAGCCAGCACTCAAGTTTTCAGCAAAGATTATGAACTAACCACATTCACAATAACACTTAGGTCTCATGTTTACTCATATCAATGGCATAATCAACTAGCAAGCAATAATAATAAATCTCGGATGACAACACTTTCTCAAAACAATCATAATATGATATAACAAGATGGTATCTTGCTAGCCCTTTCTGAGACCACAAACATAAATGCAGAGCACCCCTGAAGATCAAGAACTGACTAGACATTGTAACTCATGGTAAAAGAGATCCGGTCATAGTCATACTCAATATAAATTAATAGTAATGCATGCAAATGACAGCGGTGCTCTCCAACAGTTGCTTTTTAATAAGAGGATGATGACTCAACATAAAAGTAAATAGATAGGCCCTTCACAGAGGGAAGTAGAGATTTGTAGAGGTGCCAGAGGTCGATTTTGAAATAGAGATAAATAATAGTTTGAGCAGCATACTTTTATTATCAACATAACAACCAAGAGATCTCGATATCTTCCATGCTACACACATTATAGGCGGTTCCCAAACAGAATGGTAAAGTTTATACTCCCCCACCACCAACAATCATCAATCCATGGCTTGCCCGAAACAACGGGTGCCTCCAACTAGCAACAATCCTAGGGGATTTTGTTTGCAATTATTTTGATTTGATTCGAGCATGGGACTGGGCATCCATTGACCAGCCATTTTCTCGTGGGTGAGGAGCGGAGCCCACTCCTCTTGAGAATAACACGCCTAACATGGAAGATATAGAGATCCCTAGTTGATACATGAGTTGTTCGAGCATACAAAAAAGAATTTCATTTGAAAGTTTGGAGTTTGGCACATACAAATTTACTTGGAACGGTAGGTAGATACCGCATATAGGAAGGTATAGTGGACTCTTATGGAATAACTTTGGGGTTTATGGATTTTGGATGCACAAGCAGTATTCCCGCTTAGACATTGGGTGCAATCATCAGTAGGATATAATCCACCATGATCATAAATATAGTGGAGGCTATGTTGATTTGTTTCAACTACATGTGTGAACATGTGCCAAGTCAAGCCACTCGAATCATTCAAAGGAATATACCACCCTATCATACCACATCACAACCACTTTATTAGCATGTTGGCACGCAAGGTAAACCATTATAAACTCCTAGCTAATTAAGCATGGCATAAGCAACTATAATCTCTAATTTTCATTGCAAACATGTTTACTCATAATAGGCAGACTCAGGAACATGAACTAATCATATTTACAAAAACAAGATAGGTCGAGTTCATACTAGCTTCTCTCATCTCAATCAGTCCATCATATATCGTCATTATTGCCTTTCACTTGCACGATCGAACAGTGTGGATAATAATAATAGTGCACGTGCATTGGACTAAGCTGGAACCTGCAAGCATTCAATTCAAGGGAGAAGACAAGGAAATATGGGCTCTTGGTTAAATAAGTAATAATGCATATGAGAGCCATTCAACATTTTCATCATGGTCTTATCCTCTCGACCCCCAAAGGAAATAAATAAAACTATATACACGGGAAAGCTCCCAACAAGCAAAAAGAAGAACGAGAAATCTTTTTGGGTTTTCTTTTTTTTGATAGGTTTTTTTGGGTTTTCTTTTAATTACTACTACTACAGGCATGGAAAGTAAACTAGCTAAAAGCTACACCTAATTTTTTTTTTGGTTTTTCTTAAGGTTATTCAAACATACAAGAAGAAAGCGAGAAAAAGAAAATAAACTATCATGGATAGTACAATGAAAAAGTATGAGCACGGACAACTAGAATAAGTGTGTGAACTTGAATGTAATGTCGGTGAGAAATACGTACTCCCCCAAGCTTAGGCTTTTGGCCTAAGTTGGTTTATGCCCATGGATCAAAGCTACTCTCTCCGGTGTACCAAGCAGTATCATCTGAGTGCCACTGGTTGGTGATCTCCTCCGGATCCCACTGGTAAAAGGACTGTCGATAAGGGTCAAGTGGTGGTTTTGGCTCAAGCTATGGAGCTGGTGTCTGGCTTCGGTATGCGTAAACGGCTTCCGACAAGATGAGGTACGTGACTGAAAGTATGTTAAACAAATAGGGTACATGCAAGATAATAGTCTCACTATGAGTTTTATTAAATCTCAAATTTTATTTAAGCATCATCTCATTATTTTTAACAATAAATTCATGTGCTACCGTACTCTTATAACCTAGAAAGATAGGGGCAGCAACTTTACCTCTTTCTCATAATGCCTAATAGGTATTCTAAAGTGTTTAGCAAGGCGTGAAGCAAATATGCCTCCAAAGATGGGGCCCTTTGTACGGTTCAGACTTAATCATTTAGCAATAATAGCGCCTAAACTAGAAGTGTTATCGAAAAACAAAGCATGGCACAAAATAACAATATCAGGGGCACTAAGGTTTCCACAGTTCCCACGACCAATTAAGCATCTACTAGCAAATATTGCAAAGTAACGTAGAACGAGAAAGTGTATGCTAGTCATTCTTGCATCGGAAACCTTCCTCGTTTCCCCTACAGCAATCATATCAATAAATCCTTCCACATCACTACGATGTGGTTCCTCTATGCTGCCCGCAAAGGGTATCTTGCAAATGCCACAAAAATCAAATAGTGACATCTGCCTAACCTCACCATATAAATGAAACTCCACTGAAGGTGGTGATTTATTAGCATGAAAGTAAAAAATTTTGCATGAAAGTATTAGTGAGTAGGAGATACTGATCGAGCTGGTCGTGGAGGAAGTCGGTGAGGCCTGCATTATCAGCCAAAGAATAAAAATCATCATGAATCCTGACTGCTCTCAAGAACTCATCACAAGGCCCTTCACACGGCCGAACCTCTATGGTGCGAGGGAGATTATACTTTGCTTTTTATTCTCCTTATTTTGTTTATCCTTCGAGCTTTGGCTCGAAGAGCCCCTCAAAAATCTCTTCATCATTTTCTGAAAATTTCTAAAAAATTTAGTAACTCAAAATAAAAATGAACCAAACTCAATAAAATTGTTAGCAACTACTCCCACGAGTGCCTAGAGATTATATCATGCATTGGAACTACTTGTGACCATATAAATTTAACATGCAAGCTCAAGAACAGGGTCACCTTAGCAGCAAAAATTTGTAATGAATAAAGCACTAGAACAAAAACAAATTGGACCAATGGAGGAGTGACATACCAAAGAATAATCCCCCAAAGCAGTTTTGTGAATGGAGCTTTGAGCAAGGAGATCGAAAATGGAAGCAAGATGAGATAGAACTCGTGCTTGAGCTGGTTCGTGATTTTTTGGGAGGAAGAAGGAGTGTGTGGGTGCAAGAATGAGCGGAGGGGGGCCACCAGGGGCCCACGAGGCAGGGGTCGCGCCCTGGACCCTCGTGGCCAGGTGCTGGCTCCCCCTGATGTGTTCTCAGTGCCAATAATTCTTAAATATTCTAGAAAAAATCATATTTCATTTTTGGCACATTTGGAGAACTTATATTTTCTGGGTACTTTTTTTATTGCAAGGATAATTCAGAAAACAGACAGAAAATACTATTTTTGCTTTATTTTATCTAAATAATAGAAAGTAAAAGGAGGGTACAGAGAGTTGTGCTTTCTAACTTCATCCATCACATGCTCATCAAAAGGAATCCACTAATAAGGTTGATCAAGACTTGTTAACAAACTCATTCTGAATCGCATGAAACCGGAGAATTTTCGAATAGCACTAGGTTACCTCAACGGGGATATATACATCCCCAATAATGAGAATATCATATTTCTTCTTGACAGTAGGAAGAGGAAATTCAAAACCTCCAATGGTAATAGTTGGAATTTTTCCAATAGAATTGATACTGTGGACTTGAGGTTGTTTCCTCGGAAAGTGTACCGTATGCTCATTACCATTAACATGAAAAGTGACATTGCCTTTGGTGCAATGAATAACAGCCCCTGCAGTATTCAAAAAGGGTCTTCCAAGGATAATCGACATACTATCGTCCTCGGGAATATCAAGAATAACAAAGTCCGTTAAGATAGAAACGTTTCCAACCACAACAAGCACATCCTCACAAATACCGACAGGTATAGCGGTTGATTTATCGGCCCTTTGCAAAGATATTTCAGTAGGTGTCAACTTATTCAATTCAAGTCTACGATATAAAGAGAGAGGCATAAAATTAACACCGGCTCCAAGATCACATAAAGCAGTTTTAACATAGTTTCTTTTAATGGAGCATGGTATAGTTGGTACTCCTGGATCTCCTTGTTTCTTAGGTATTCCACCCTTAATAGTATAATTAGCAAGCATGGTGGAAATTTTAGCTTCCTTTCTTTTATTTGTAACGATATCTTTCATGTACTTAGCATAAGGATTCATTTTAAGCATATCAGTAAAACGCATACGCCAAAAGATAGGTCTAATCATTTCTGCAAAGCGCTCAAAATCCTCATCATCCTGTTTCTTGGATGGTTTAGGAGGAAAAGGCATGGGTTTCTGAACCCATGGTTCTCTATCTTTACCATGCTTCCTAGCACGAAGTCTGTCTTATCATAACGTTGATTCTTTGATTGTGGGTTATCAAGATCAACAACAGGTTCAATCTCTAAATCATTGTTACTGCTAGGTTGAGCATCAACATGAACATCATCATTAACATTATCACTAGGTTCATGCTCATCACCAGATTGTGTTTCAGCATCAGAAATAGAAATATCATTAGGATTCTCAGGTGTGTCTAGAACAGGTTCACTAGAAGCATGCAAAGTTCTATCATTTTTCTTCTTCTTCCTTTTAGAAGGACTAGGTGCATCAACATTATTTCTCTGAGAATCTTGCTCAATTCTCTTAGGGTAGCCGTCAGGATACAAAGTTTCCTGAGTCATTCTACCACCTCTAGTCATAACTCTAACAGCATTATCATTTTTCTTATTATTTAATTCATTGAGCAAATCATTTTGAGCTTTAAGCCCTTGTTCTACTTGAGTGGTAACCATAGAAGCATGTTTACTAATAAGTTTAAGTTCACCTTTAACTCTAGACATATAGTCACTCAAGTGTTCAATCATATAAGCATTACGTTTTAGTTGTCTACCAACATAAGCATTGAAGTTTTCTTGTTTAGCGATAAAGTCATCAAACTCATCCAAGCATTGCCTAGCAAACTTAGTAGATGGGATTTCAGCTTTATCATATCTTTAGAGAGAATTTACCTTTACTACCTATGTCAGGTTATCAAGACCATGTATTTTCTTCAATAGTTGGTAAATTAAGGCCATGTATTTCTTCAACGGGAGGTAAATTCTTAACATCTTCAAGTTTAATACCCTATTATTTCATAGATTTCTTTGCCTCTTGCATATCTTCAGGACTGAGAAATAGAATACCCCTTTTCTTCGGAGTTGTCTTAGGAGTTGGTTCAAGAAGTGTCCAATTGTTTTCATTAGTCAACATATTATTCAATAACAATTCAGCTTTATCAACAGTTCTTTCCCCGAAAACACAACCAGCACAACTATCCAGGTGGTCTCTGGAAGCATCGATTAGTCCATTATAAAAGAAATCAAGTATTTCATTTTTCTTGAGAGGATGATCAGGCAAAGCATTAAGTAATCGGAGAAGCCTCCCCCAAGCTTGTGGGAGGCTCTCTTCTTCAATTTGCACAAAATTATATATTTCCCTTAAAGCAGCTAGTTTCTTATGAGCAGGGAAATATTTAGCAGAGAAGTAATAAATCATATCCTAGGGACTACGCACACAACCAGGATCCAGAGAATTAAACCATGTTTTAGCATCACCCTTTAATGAGAATGGAAATAACTTAAGGATATAGTAGTAATGAATTTTTTCATCATTAGTGAATAGGGTGGCTATATCATTCAGTTTAGTAAGATGTGCCACAAAAAGGATCAGATTCATAGCCATAAAAAGGATCAGATTCAACCAAAATAATTATCTCAGGATCAACAGAGAAATCATAATCCTTATCAGTAATAAAGATAGGTGAAGTAGCAAAAGCAGGGTGATATTTCATTCTAGCATTCAGAGACTTTTCTTTCAGCTTAGCTAATAATTTCTTAAGATCAGATCTATCATTGCAAGCAACAAAATCTCTAGCAGTTTCTTCATCCATAACATAACACTCAGGAACAACAGGCAATTCATATCTAGGGGGAGAATTTTCATCATCACTTTCATCAATAATATCAGTTTCAATAGTTTCATTCTCTCTAGCCCTAGCAAGTTGTTCATCAAGAAATTCACCTAATGGCACAATATTATCAAGCATAGAAGTAGTTTCATCATAAGTATCATGCATAGCAGAAGTGGCATCATTAATAACATGCGACATATCAGAATTAATAGCAGGAGCAGGTTTAGGTGTCGCAAACTTACTCAAAACAGAAGGCGAATCAAGTGCAGAGCTAGATGGCAGTTCCTTACCTTCCCTCGTAGTTGAGGGAAAAATCTTAGTTCTTTCATCTTTCAAGTTCCTCATAGTGATCAGCAGATATAAATCCCAAGTGACTCAAAGAATAGAGCTATGCTCCACAGCAACTGTGCCAGAAAATATTCTTGATAACCCAAAAGTGTAGGGGATCGCAACAGTTTTCGAGGGTAGAGTATTCAACCCAAATTTATTGATTCGACACAAGGGGAGCCAAAGAATATTCTCAAGTATTAGCAGTTGAGTTGTCAATTCAACCACTCCTGGATAACTTAATATCTGCAGCAAAGTATTTAGTAGCAAAGTAGTATGGAAGTAACGGTAACAGTGGCAAAAGTAACAGTAGCAGTTTTGTAGTACACTACTAGAAAAAGGGCTATAGCTAATATGGACATTAATGGCGCACCAGGTATGTGGTGCACCACTGCTATATAGCAGTGGTGCACTATATATAGGTACGCCATTAAACTCCTACTAATGGCGCACCACATCCACGGTGCGCCACTACTAACAATTTTTTTCAGAACTAGTAATGGCGCACCATGGGATAGTGCGCCATTAGTAATTTTAACTAGTAATGGAGCACCACACCCTCGGTGCGCTACTACTAACATTTTTTTTTCGAAACTAGTAATGGCGCACCTGGGGATTGTGCGCTATTACTAGTTTCAACTAGTAATGGAGCACCACACCCTCGGTGCGCCACTACTAACAATTTTTTTTCAAAACTAGTAATGGCGCACCACACCCATGGTGCGCCATTACTAACTTTGACCAAAAATTCCATCGAATGCACCCCACCCCCTGGACCGCCTTTTCAGTTTAAAAAAAATAAAAGAAGATGATGGAAATGTCAAAAAAATAAAAGAAAATAAGTTTCCCATGTGATATGTGGTCTAGTTGTTGGGAAAATTTACAAATATGAATTTCGAATTTATTTGCAAAATCTCTCTGGAATTTAGTAAAATGGGCATAACTTTTGCATAAGAACTCGGATTAAAAAGTTTTTTATATGAAAAATCATCTACTCGAAAAGTTACATCCGAATTCAACCAGGGAAACGCCCGTTGAAGATTTTTAGAATCCTCAAAAACCCTAACATAAAAAAAAGTTACGGGGCTTTCAAGATCTGGAGAGGCAAAAAAATTCAAAAAAAAAAATCAAACTCAGTAATGGCACACCTGCCCATGGTGCGCCATTACTATCTTCCCGCCTTCAAAATTCAAACTATATCAAAAAAAATAAAAAAAATATTAATGGCGCACCTGCCGAAGGTGCGCCATTACTATCTTCCCGCCTTCAAAATTCAAAATAAATCAACAAAAATAAAAAAAAGTTAGTAATGGCGCACCTGCTCACTATGCGCCATTACTATGCCATATATATGGTTCGGCGGGGTCCTCTCCTCCTTACCTCTTCATTTTTCTCCTCCGCTCCACCTCTCCTCCACTCCATCTTGCCTCCTCTCCTCCACCATACTCCCCTCCTCCTCTCCGGCGACCTCCTCCTCCTCCGCTCCGGCGACCTCCTCCTCCCTCCTCTCCTCCCCTCCCCTCACGGTTTCTCCTCCCTCCTCTCCGGTGAGCTCCTCCTCCCTCCTCTTCGGTGATCTC
>NC_041391.1:6245475-6254406 GCF_002162155.2 Triticum dicoccoides | reverse complement strand
TCGGTGATCTCCTCCTCCCTCCTCTCCGATGAGATCCTCCTACCTCCTCTCATCCCCTCCCCTCACGGTCTCCTCCCTCCTCTTTGGTGAACTCCTCTCCGGCGACCTCCTCCTCCTCTCCAGCGATGTAGGCGAGCTCCTCTCCGGTGACCTCCTCCTCCTCCTCTCCGACGATGTAGGCGAGCTCCTCTACGGCAAATGGCATCATATAGGAGAAGATGGGCCTCAGAGGCTAGCTAGAGGCCCCACAAGCTACATGGGCGCGCTCAGGGGGTGGTCACGCCTATGTAGCTTGTGGGAACATGATGTGTCCCCTTTGGTATCTCTTTTCTCCAGTATTTTTTATATATTCCAAAATAATTCTCTGTGAAATTTCAGCTCATTTCGAGTTGTGCAAAATAGGTATCTCTGATATAGCTTTTTTGGGTCCCAAATTCCAACTGCTGACAATTTGCCTCTTCATGTGAATCTTGCAAATTAAGAGAGAAAAGGCATTAGAATTGCATCAGAAAGTGTTATAATGATTAAAGACATTGTAAATAATAGTAGGAAAACATGATGCAAAATGGACATGTCAACATGCTTCAGCCCGTTCCTAATGCAGGTGGATGACCTCGTCGCCGCGTGCCTCCACTCCATGCTCCATAGGAAGCGACGTCACCTGCGCCATGAGAAGTGAAGCGTCTTTGTGCTCTGCTTCTGCAATGTGCGCCTCACCAACGACCTTGTCCTGGATCTTCTTACGGCAGTCACATACACAATGGCCGCTTATGCTGTAGTAGCGGCAGTTGTCGGCGTGCTTGGAGCTGCCCTTTCCGCTACCCGGGCAGGCAGCGTTCTTTCTGCAATCGCCCTGGCCCTTTCAGCGCGCCTTCTTGCCATCATTCCCACCGCTGCTGGAGGAGCCGCCCTGTTCACGACATCCAACTCACGCATTCCACTCCTCCAGAGTGAGTAGGAGCTTGATACCGCCGTCTTCTTGGGGGTCCAGCTTGTACTGCTCCTTAGGCACCTTGAAATGGCCGATGATCTCCTCAATCGGGGTCTTGTCCAAATCACCCAGGTTGTCGATGCAGACCACGAGCTGAGTGTAGCGCTTGGGGATGACCCGAAGCCACTTATGTATCACCCGGTTGTTGCTGATCACGTCTCGAAGTTTGTTGAGCCATGCGGACAGCCCTATCCGGCACATGGCCAGATCATCAATGGACCCACCAGGCTTGTCATGGAGTTGATCATACTCGGTGTGGAGCGACTGCGCCTTGGCATCACGGACGCACTCATATCTGGCACGCAGGGTGCGGATCGCCTCCTAGACCACGTGGAAGGTCTTGTAATTCCTCGGGATGGGCAGCATCTCCAACTACACTGATCGATAGATGAATTCCTGTGCGACGCGTTCGTTGCGGTACTCAAGCTCATCGTCCAGGTCTTTAGCTCCCTCGATCACATGCCACATGCCTCTCGCCTACAGCCCTACCTCCATGAGTAAGCTCCACTCCGCGTGGTTTGAGCGGGTAAGTGGCAACACGATGGAGGGCCCCGACATGACCGGCGTGTACTGCTGCGCCACCGCCAGCTCACGCCCATGGCCGGCTGCGGTCTTTGATGAAGCACTGCCGCTGTTGTCGACGTCTCCCTCCTTCTTCTTGCCGCCGTTGCCGGCCATCATAGGCACAGAATCCAACTGCTCTGATGCCAGTTGTCAGACCTAACGCTCGAGCTCACATGAGGGAAACAATGGTATTTTGTGCTACGCTCAAGTTGCAGCCTTTCTTCCACTATTGCTTTTATTCAACGATTACACACAGTGACAGAAAAACGGAAACCAGACACGCCCGGGTCGTGAGCACCGCCATCCTAGCGCTTCGCGCATGTCACCCGTGATGCTGCCATGACCATCTACTTCTGCCATCCCAGTATCAGGTCAGGGCCGCCGGAAGAGATAAAAACCTATGATAGGTCGCACCTCAGCTTATTTCTTTTAACCAGATAAACTAGCTACTGATGGAAAGAAAACAGACACCTAAACTGACGAAACTGAAGACTGATTTAAGCAGCTGTTAGCTAACACTCTTCAACTAATATTGTTGTGTACTGCTGGCAAGGCCTTGGAAATTGTGCAGTATGCATGTATCTTTCAATTCTCCCAATCTCTCTCCAAGGAAAACACACATGTTCATTGAGTTTTTTGTGAATTAACACGAACCAATGGGGGACCAATAAACAAGTTCCAAACATCCAAAATAAAAAAAATACATAGTTAATAAGCCCAACTAAAGTAGTCACTGTCTCAGAACATGTTCCATGTCGATATCATATTTATATTGAACTTTTATACTTATTTATAACTCATTTGCATCATTCCACAGTTTTAGTTAATATATTTTGATACATTTTGAATATATAAAAACACAAGGTACAATAATTTTATTCTTTTTAATGCATTGCATCTTTAAAAAGGTATAAGGATTGACCCGCAAAAAAAAAAGGAATAAGGATCCTTAAATGTAAGAAAATAAGATAAAAAAAATAACATGTGTTCTTGGATTAATTTGTGATAGTTGAACGAATATATTATATATGTAAGTGTTTATATCCTTCAGTATTTTGATAGAGATCACTATTGCGAATGGTATAGAAGTATCTTTGTAGTGCTTTCTAGTTTAAGATTAGGTATACACAAATGTATAATTCTAGAATATATGTGGTGTTTATGAGGAGCTTGTCATTAACTGAATGGCATGTTGCATTACATTTACTTGTCAAATGTATCTTATATTTACAGTTTAGTTGGTTCCACGTTTCATTGATGATGTGAGTGTGCTCTGTATTTAGTATTGGCTCCGTCCAGGAGGAAAGGGCACCATAGGAGCTACACCGCAACCAAGACACACTATAATGGCTTTATGTTTGAAGTCATGCAAATGAGACTATCATGTTCCATCAAAAACGCAATTGAAATAAGTATTTAATCATACATGCGTGAGGATTAAAAGATTGAGATGTGCATACGTGGTAAGAAGAGCCATGAACTTAAAGTGGAAGCCGCTAGGCATCAGACTATTGATAAATAGCTTCCGATCATATCGCTTCCTGGCCGTAAGATTTGAAGCATATGAGTTGTTGGATGACTATGGTGGCCCCTGTGCACCTCTCATGGACAATTTCCAAAACAAGAGCACTAGTTACATGGGATTGATATTAACTACTTGCTAATTTGACGTGTCCTATTTTGTACTCCCATATGAAGAAAATATTTGTTTCTAATTGTGGCAGACTTCATTCTTTATGTGACTTAAATTTGCTTCATACAAAGAAAATTTTGCTTCCAATGGCAAATGCAGAAAATACAAATGATCAGAGAATTGTTTCTTTGTGGAATTGAATTCCTACTAAAGAAACAAAATTTTGCTTCCCAAGGAACGTGTGCATTCTTCTAATGTAACGTATACAATTTTTGTTTCTATGGACATTGCTTCCAAAGTAGTAGAAAATAATTTGCTTCCAACGAAAAAAGGTGTTTGCTTCCAAGGAAACAAACATTCCTGTCATCTCATCACTGCTTGCAAGAGAGATGATAATTTGCCTCACAAATATTTGCATTCAATGATATCAGCAGTTGGTTCCATATATAGAAGCAGCGCTTCACGTGGTAAGGTTGTGCCGTATGAGCATAATGCCATCATGGTCAACCTCAATACCACTGCACAAGCATTCGTAACACACTGGCAGGATCATGGAGACAATATTCCACCTTGTCAGCAAGCGAGATCATGGGCATGCTTGAACATGGGCACTCTTGTGTAGGAGGATGCCTTGAAGTAGGAACATCGGCCAGATTGGAGAGACGACATCGACGAGTATATATAGGCTTGTCGATGACCTGCATCCATCGCTTTCTCACTTCGATTACAAAATCACTTGATTCTCATTTGCCTGCTTCCTTCGTTTCGAATACTTACAAAGTAACATGGAGTATATAATGTTGAGGTTTTAATGCATGATGACAAGTGGCCATGTGCTTGCCACAATATCACCTTGCATAGTTGCATGTGTACAGTTGGTGCAAAAATCCTAGCACCCAGTCATGATCAATCGGGCATCTGGCCTGCTGGATACAGACGCATGCAGGAATATTTGTGTGATGCATGTCAGGTAAAAGGAGAGGACAACTCTAGATTGGCATGATGATGAGATCTGTCTAATTTTTTGGTGCAAACTTTGAAAAATGTTTTAAGCGATTGAAAATTTTCGTTATGAAAATGTAGACAGAGTTGAACATAAAAAACAAAGAAAAGCGGTGAGAACCAAGGAAACGAAAGAAAGAAACAAAAAATCACCTCAGAAAAAAATGAAAAAAAAACCATGAAAACCCGTGAACAAACAAAGAAGAAAACCAAGAAGAGAAACGATACAAAAATAATGAAATATAAGGAAATAAATATATTTTTGCGGGGTATATAAGGAAATAAATATAATAGGAAACAAAAGAAGAAAACATTAAAAACAGAGAAAGTGATGAAAATCAAAGAAGAGAAAAATAATAAATAATAAAACAAGAAATAACTCGAAAAAACAGGTGAAAATAAAGAAAAGAAAAAAACATGAAAACATAAGCGAAGAAAACTACCAGAAGAACGAAAAAGCGAAAGATGAAAAAAAAGGATTAAACTGAAGCGAACCACCACCTAGCGGGTAAAGGGTACCCACGCATATGGGTGGCACCTAGCGGGTAAAGCGAACCACCACCTAGCGGGTAAAGTGGATGCTAAGTTCTCCTGAGGGAGTACCATACTGGGCCAGCCCAGATGGCGGGAAGCCGCAGCCTCGTTTGTTGCTTCTTTTTTACTTTTATTTATACTTTCAAATATTATATGTACTTAAAAATGTTTACAAGATAATGTACAATCTGTATAAAAAAAGTTGATCATGTCTTTAACAAAAAGTTAATAAAGAATTTGTGAAATATGGACCGTGTATCATACAAATCTTTTCATTATCCCCCGCAATAAAAAACAAAATCATATATTTCAAAATGTTAAATGTGTATAAAACAGGTTCCCGATAATCTCAGAATATATTGCCAATCGAAAAATGTAAATTTCAACAATATAATTTTTAAACATGTTATTAATTTATTTGGTATCTGTTAAACATGTATAAGAAAATGTTAGCACATGTATTAGAAAATGTATGAGATGTATAACGAAAATGTAGAATGTTGATTAACAAAATAGAAATCAATGCATTTATCTGAAAATAATAATTATAAGGTATTTCAAATATGCATTAAAATGATTTTTACGTGTACAAAAAATGTAGAATGGATATAGAAAAAAACAAAGAAAATCTACGAAAACCAAAAAATAAACAACAGAATCCAAAGTAAAAAAGAATATGAAAAATATATGAAACAAGTGCAGATAATGGAAAACAGTGAAAACCGATAAAAAAACCTAAGAAAAACAAAGAAAGCACATAAAAACCATGAAAGAAACCAAGAAAACCGATGGAAAAATGAAAATGGAAGAAAATAAAACCCGACAAAACCAATAAAGAAATAAAAAAAACTCTTATACAGATTGAAGAAAAAAGAAAAACATAAAGAATACCAGTATAGAAGCAGGAAACAAAAAAAACTAACACATCAAAGAACAGACCGACAAACGAACAACCAAGTAACATGTTATTAGGCTGCTTAAACGTTGCAAGCTGCGTGGGAGCTTTAGGCGAGGGGAGCTACCATCTCACTTTAAGCCAAATATAGCTCCCTCCCGCGCTGGTATTTGTATGGGCCGGCACATTTTCGGGTTTCATCCCCGCCAGTTCAAGGAAGGCTCTACAACTTTTCCTGAACCGTTTTTTTTAATTCCCTTTTTCATTTATTTTTCTTATTTTGTCTTTCCTTTTTTTGTGGCGGGTCTTTTCTTTTTCTTTGGTACTTCTTTTAATGTTTTCTTTTTAAGTTGTCTTTTTTTTTCTTTGTTTCTACTTTTTTCATTTTTTTTATTTTTCGTCTGATTATATATTTTTTCAATTATCAAACACTTGCGAGATCATGAATATTTTTCAAACAAGCAACTTTTATTCTGAAATTGGGAACATCTTTAAATTCAATAAACATTTGTTTTTCAAATTTATGAACAGCTTTATGAAACCATGTAACTTTTTTAATCCAAGATTATTTTTAAAAACGGAATATATTTTTCAAATTTATGAACAGCTTTATGAACCCATGCATCTCCGGCTGTAGTTAGCTCTTTAATGTTTTCTACCTCTCATTAGCCAATAACACTCGTCGGGTGTCCAATGGCTAGAAACACGGTTCCCAAGTGCGGGGTCGTGGGTCTGATTCCTTGTGAGCATGCACTTCTTTTGTTTCAGGATTTCTAGGTCACACAACACCTCTTTGCTATGGCGCCACTCAATGGGTCGGCTCATCGACGTTGCCTTCGTGAGTCGTGATGCCAGTTTGACACAAAGAGCGTCACATAGGGGCTCTCCAATACGTATACCCCTCTACTCCAACCAGAAGACTTTGTTTTAGGAGTTTTCTCAATAAAAAAACCACCTTAAGGTTTTTTCTTTTTGCTAGAAAAAACTATCTTCAGGTTGATACAATTGATAATTATAATTTAGTATTAATAAATTCATCATGAAATATATTTTTAGTGAACAGGCCCGTGGAGATAAATGGTTAGTAGTGGGTTAGTTTTAATCCCATGTTCAAAATGGGTGAAGGGAATGGGCTATGTAGGTGAGTCTAGGATAGGGATATATGATGTTTCATGCACCTTTGATCTAAAACGTAGGATGTTTAAATCAAGATCAAACCATATGTTACCAATTTGCAACAAAGACACACGATCAAAGAACAGAGTACTTCAATATATGCTGCCAACACTTTTCCTGTTATCATGCATTCTAATTAACCAATCAGCATGAAGAAGGCAGATTTTTGACGAAAAGCAGCCAGTGCTGATTTCATTTAGTAAGAGGAAGAGCCAAGGCAGATGATTAATGACTTGCCCTAGATAATTTTCTTATATGTGATGTGCTAGACGTGGTCGTGGGAGACAACAACAATACAACACTCCGGCTTTTCTATCACAGTAGGCTGCACTTGGCCCCATCATCATGTTCTTGCATCTAATCTCACATGATGCCAGCCCGCATTCATAGTCGGCCACACATGTTCTCTCTAGCCCTCCAATCATCACTTCATCTGCACATACATATTCACAGATGTGATCATTTGTTATTCCCTCCATCCCACAATACAAGAGCATTTTGCAAGCTATTGTTAGCATATATCGAAAATGTAAGTTTTTCCACGCATGAGGCATGACTCAGCGCACTGACCTGACAGTGATACTCCTTGGTAGAAGGAAAAATAAACACGACCAGAAGAGCTGCTACGAATATGGCAGCCCTAAAGCTAAGGTTGTTCTTCTTCGCAAACGCCATTTATCTGTAGACCAGATCGACGTCCAATAGCTAGTTCATGTTCTACTTCTGAAGCTAATATCAGTTTTTCTTGCTTATGTGTCTAGAACTGGATCGATATTCCCTTCTTATATATACTAAGGCGGGGAGGTACCTAGTCAGGCAAGTGGTAACTCTATAGTTATCACAAACCTAAATTAATTCCATTGTATATTTTTATCACATACTATCCTTGTGCACGCGAGTGATGTGCCATGTTATTATTACCCCAATTTAGGTATTATCTTAATCCATATAGTTATAAATATCTCAAACCAGCCAAGAACTAAATTCTCTCCGTCTATACCACCAATTATTTTGCAAATTCGCCTGATTGTTACAGATACAAAATTATTGGATGTTTCTTTTGCGAATGTACTGCATGACATATTATCCTGTTTTAGGTCAGGTCTTATTATCTTTTGGTGTCATTTACTCTTTGCTATTTATTTAGTTTGAAATTACTTACTTGTTGCTATATATCTTTTAGAATATTTATTTTAGTTGGTCATTATTTTTCTTGCATCAACGGTATGCGGATTTGGACACATAATTAGGCTGTAATGGATGAGGCCATAGACCTTTGAGTCCTGCCTAGGTGTGGCGGCAAAAGTGGCTCAAATAAAACGCAAGGGGACACTACCTCACCACAAGGCCTAAAGCCTATGTGGCAAGGCCCAACATGACCACATCGATGGTTTGACCATTTTTTAAAACAATGAGCCAGCTGGTCGAATTCCATTAATAAACAAACAGGGAATGCAAGCAAAAGAACTCAAAACATGGCTATGGAGGTGGAAGAGAAGCACGCCAGTAGCCAGCTGAGACATGAGAGAGAGAGAGAGAGAGAGAGAGAGAGAGAGAGAGAGAGAGAGCGCTTTATGCGAGGGGGAGCAGCGGCACACATCCTTGCTGCAATTTGTTCAGTAATTCCAGTGCCAACAGCTGCACGCCTGTTTATTCCTTACATAATACTAATTGTTAGATTGCTGAATGTCATGCACAGGGTAGCTAACATGCATGCTTACCAACTGACTTCTCGCAATGAAAACTATGTTAGCACTAATTTTGATATTATTATGCAATGCAAGTGCTCAAGATCAATGGGCTGTATAAGTGTTGACCGAGAGAATCGGTGTGCTAGTGAGTTGCATGTGAGATTGTAGGAACATCTCCAATTGAAGATGTATATGCAAAAATAACTACCTTTTGCATCTCCAAGGCCCAAAAACACCTCTCCAACAAATGATCTAGATCAAAAAGAAAAATCTCCGCCTTCCAAAAATGTAAAATACAACACCTCGTGGTGCAAATTTGCATCTCCACCGACAGGAGATGTAAAAAGGGCAGCCCCGCGCCAACCGCCCAACCGCCTTCCGTTCCCTTCAACGAGACCCCCCGCCGCCTGCCCAACTCCGCCACCGGTCGAATTCGCCAAAACAT
>NC_041391.1:6234860-6245080 GCF_002162155.2 Triticum dicoccoides | reverse complement strand
CGATTCCTTTTGGTCGACGCTTCGAATTGAAGCTTCTCCGGAGCTCCGTCCGCCATAATGGCTTCCACGGCGAGGTCGTGGATGTGCTAGGCTAGTTCCTAGCCGAGACTCGCCACAGGAGGCACGCCACACCGCCCGCCTCCGCCATTCTTCCGCCCACGCGAAGCCAGCTGCCCACAGCGCTGAGCTCCCGCCGCCTCTTCGACGCTCCTCTGCCGCCCCTACACTACTCCTCCTCTTCCTCTCTCTCCCTCGAATCACCGCTCCTCTACCGCTGCTCCGCCATCTAGATTCACCACTCCTGCCACCCCTCAGACGCTCCTCCACCACCCCCACGCACAACCGCCACCGCCCTCACGCTGCCCCGACGTCGCCGCCCCGAATCGCGTCGCGCCGTCCCCACTGCCGCCACCCCGATTTGGCCGCCGCCCACTAGTTTTTACGTCTCCATTTTGCATCATCTATTGGTTGCTCTTTTACATCTCTAATATACATCATTTGTTGGAGTTGCCTCTTTTTGGAGATGCAAAAAACACTTTTTAGAGATGTAAATTTTTACATCTCCTGTTTTACATCTCCAAATTTGCGTATTCTAATGAAGATGCCCTTAGCTAGCTTCGTGCATATATTTGCATGTTGGCTAGTCTTGTGAATCCTGGAGTGATTTTAGGGGAGAGAGAGGGGGGGTCACGTAGTTAGTGGTATGTTAGCACATGGTGTTAGTTTTTTTTAGAAAAGGAGGAAGACCCTGTCCTCTTCATCTCGGAGATGCATGTGGCCACTTTATTGATTATTCTCGAGGACCTTACAAATTATTACAACAATATGCCTCAATCCACCATCCTAGGAACAAATGCCACTACTCCTATCCATATGATAAAGGGGTGCTAGCTGGGCCAAATACCCAGACCACTCACCTAAGTCTATCATCAAAAGCCGGAAACCCCAGCCGAGCCACATACCAAGTCTGGGGTATTAACTGGTCTGACGCACTCACATGTGTCGTCGCCGCCATTTCCACAGGTCCTTCTTCAGAGCAGATATTGAGACTTCTACCTTGTCAGCCCACTCTGCCATCGATGCCACCATGACGCCAGACAGCTACCACCTCCTGCGCGAGTCCATCACCGTATGGGCCACCGAGTCTCCAATGCGCCACGCCGCCGAGATCCGTCGCCTTCAATGGGTAGGATGAAACACCCCTCCACCAAAGAAGCCACCCACTGGTCCCTCGATCCTGTGTATGCCTCCAACAATGACGCCCCCAATGAGGAAACGACACCAACCCATCATCCGATCTACTGATCTATGGTTTCCCCCGGAGGTAGCGAATAGAGGTCTGGAGCTTCTCCATGGTGATGCCTTCAGGAAGGTAACGACATAAAGAGTTCCGCCATCGCCGGTCTTGGCATCAAGCCAAGAACGAGGTTTTCACCCGGATCTGCTCGAAGAATCTCCATCAAGCATCGTGTGCATGGGTCGCCACCAATCTGAGCCGTCGTGCATCGAGAAGGTCGCACCGGCCAGAACAGATCTGTCCGGAGGGCAAACCACGCATGGCGCCGACACAACCACCAGGCCCTCCATCACTAGTAGAAAATGGAGCTATATTACCGGTTTGTAGGGGGCTTTAGTGCCAGTTTGCAACCGGCACTAAAGTGTGGGGACTAAAGCCCCCCCCCCCCTAGTCCCGGTTCAGCATGAACCGACACTAAAGGGCCACCACGTGGCACGAGGCACGCCGTGGTCTGGGGGCCTTTAGTCCCGGTTGGTAACACCAACCAAGACTAAAGGATTTTTTTAATTTTTTTGAAATCAAACAAAAGCAGCTCACCTTCTAGGCCGGCACAGCCTGCATACGACTAGAAACCAACCCTCTAGTTGGGCCAAGATGCAGGCCCGTACGGCCCAGTAGGGCCCACAGGGCAGAAGACTTGCAATAGGCCCATAAAGGCCTGTCTAGAGAGGAGCTCGACACGGTAGCCGCGACAGGGCTTATAAACCAGTGCAAGCTCCTCTCAACTAGCGAGGTGGGACTAAACATTGTGCACTGTGGCAGGCAGCGCACCCCCTTTAGTACCGGTTTGTGGCACCAACCCGTACTAAAGGCCACCACCTTTTTAGTATCGGTTCATGGCACGAACCGTTAGTAATGAGCGCCGCCCGCATAGCCGTTGGAACCGGCACTAATGGTCACATTAGTGCCGGTTCAATTACAAACTAGGACTAATGAGCTTCACATTAGGCCCTTCTTCTACTCACTACTAGAAAAACCCCTACTAATGGCGCACCTAGTATGGCTATTAATGGCGCATCTGTGGTGCGCCATTAATAGGACGCCATTAGTATCTGGTATACTAATGGCGCACCGCGGGTGCGCCATTAGTATAGGCCAGGGTGCGCCATTAGTATGCCTCCCAGGGGCCATGTATACCCAGGTGCTTGGGCATACTAATGGCGCACCACCTCTAGATGCGCCATTAGTAACCGCGGCATACTAATGGCGCACTACCCAGTGATGCGCCATTAGTATGCACTGTCATACTAATGGCGCACTGTCATGTGATGCGCCATTAGTATGAATATTAGGTTTTTTTTTTCTGTTTTTTGCACAGGTTACAAAATGTATAATTTGACAAAATATAGACAGCACACATCAACAACAGATTCATCGAATACAATAGAAGATTAGTCTTTGAATACAATTCATCATATTAGTCTCCGAATACAGTTCATCATATTAGTCTCCGAATTGAAAAGACCGAACAAAGATAGAACATTATATTACAAGTCTCGAGACCGCGAGTAGCGAGTTTGTCTTCACATTACAAGTCGATATCGATCATCTAAACTACCATCACATAGAAGAGAGCTGCGGTCATCACGGTGAGCATCATCACGATGAAACTCGTCTTCATCCGGTTCCTCCAACGCTCCTCCCCTCTCCCGCTAGATAGCGGGCGTATCTAGATTCGGCCTCGGCCCTAGTGGTGTACCCTTTGTAACTGTTACCGCTGAATCGGTGAACCTGTCTCCGACACTCCTCCCAGTCATCGTAGACTCCGGGAACCTTACCCTTGTACACGACATACGTCGGCATCGCTATGCACTAGCCAAACGAAACGTTAGTACCAATTCACAGACAATACATAAGCAATATATAAGTATGCAACAGAACGATCGGAAGAGAAAAGCAAGACATTAAATAGCATCGATTACATCTAAGTTGAACGACTCTCGAAACCAAAGAGACATACTACAAGTTCATTAAAGTTTAATTACAACATGAGCCAATCGATGTTTCAGAACTAGACACAGCATCACTGCTTTCGACTCGACTCAAGGGACCGGAGCGTGGATGAAGCCGCCATCTATCATGGGAGTCATGAAATAACGGTCGTTGTCAGCCTGCATTTGTAGCATTGTGTCGATGTCACTGTTGGACGGTTGATTTCTGAGGTAGAACTGCCCTGAGGTACGAAGGACATCTTGATGGATGATTTCCGCAAACTCCGACTGGATGCGAAAGAATTCTTGTCGGAGGTCCGCGTCCTGGATTGCCGACATGCTCGCGGCCCAATCTTTGAGTTTACTCGGTAGCAGAAGTTGATGATGGTCCCGTACGATCGCCCGCATGTGATGGATGGCGTAGTAGGCACCCTTCTGACCGCCAGGCGGCTGCTTGACGCAGCAGAACATCGTATTGTGGGAGAACACGTGCTTGCCGTACTTACGAATAGGCCTGGTGAAGGTGCCTCCAGATTTGGCGTAGCCGGGGAGAATATCATCAAGAACCTTCTTGACATTTGTGTAGTCTACGTTCGACTGACGGTCCGGGTCGAAATACGTGGCCATGGAATATTTGGGGCTTAGGAGGATGAGCGTGCAACGTGTGTAACTGCAGAAAACACGGAATGTTAAAAGAAAAACGATCGAAATGTAAGAATTCATATGTTACGGGCCGGTTGAGGGGAGGACTTACTCGGGAAAGTAAGGCACGAGGAAGTTATCCTTATCTTGGTTTGCCAGAATGACGCCTTCGAGGTAAGAACTCGCGACTTGCCGGTCCCCAGCGCTGCCCAAGATCTTGGCACGCATGTAGAAGGGGTCAACTATCACGATGTCCGGGGTCTTGTCGCGAATGATCCGCATATCCATACTCAGCGAAAATAGCCGAACGAAGGTGTAGTGTAGCGGATGAAGGTTCAACATAGCGTGGATGTCATCAAAACGCAGGACGATCGTACGCCCGATGGAATTATCCACAAAGCCCTTGACCTCTGGCACCTTGGCCGCGAAAACCGGGTATGCCACATCCTTCTCCCTGAGACGCCGCTTCTCCAAAGAAAGAACACTGTCATGCAGACTCCGCATAGCACCGGTTGCAGCATTGAGCATATTTGTCGGTAGCATCGCCCTACCCGCCACATGCACCCTCCTCGAGATATCCTGCGGTGAAGGTGGCCCGTCCTGAGCACGGATCGTACTCGGTGCCGGCTGGCTCGCACCCTTCTTAGTCTTTCTTTTGCGTGCCTTCTTCTTCTCCTGTAATGGGACCGAGTTCTGCTCACAGACTGCATTCTTGAGTGTGTTGGGGCTGATAATATTTCGCACCTCGCCTATCTGAGGCTCGGTCAAGTCAGCAGCTGGAGGCGTCTCCTGAGAGCTGAATGCCAGACGATGCCTATTGCAACTTGGCTTCTCCGCGGTACCAGCTAGATCGCACACGTCTTTTGTTGGGTTTGGTTCTTGAGAAGGAGGCCCCATGAAGTCGCCATCGTACCCATGCTCGGCAAAGTACTGATCGACGTTGCCAAATGTATCATCGTCGTCGTCGTCGTCGTTCTGATCCTGTGCCATATGCATGTTTGGATCCAGTGGCATAGGGATGTCCGGCACCATTACGGCGGTCTTGCCATGGGGCCGACTTGGCGCCGGCACGACTGGCGGTGTTGTCGTTGGGGTGGTGTCCCCCGCCCCCAAACGAATCTGGCTCTTCGGCCAAAGCAGGGGCCAGCTCAGGCAGGTGCTGAGGGTCATCACGTCTTCATCGTCGGCCCCGACGGGTCGAATCAGAGGTAACAAGTCGTCGCAGCCTGGCAGCACCCGAACCAGTTGAACCCTAAACAAGTTGGGTGGCATCTGGGTACCGTGGAACAAGGGGTTGCCCGGTTGAACGATTTTTCCCTTGGCGACATCGACCAACTCGTTGTTCACGAAGTGGAGGAGAGTGCACGGAACGTCGGCGGCGCCCTGCGAAAACATGTAGGGCGTTAGGGATGCCCAGTCAAAGGCAAGGAGATGAAGTCCTCGGCCGAGAGAGGTTTAATTAGTTACCGTGATGATGGCGTCGAGCTCGGCTAATGTCGACGCACCGCCAACGGCGGGCGTGCAGTTGACGGAGGGGCCGCTTGCTGAAGAGGTGCCGGCCAGCGTACACCCGGGTGCATTAAGCTCCCGTGCCCGCGTCGGAGACACCAATGCCGCCTCCGCCGGAGGCACCAATGGCCCCGCCATCGCATTATGCGAGTTGCTGGCCGTGAAGCTAGGAATCGGGGCGGCCCCTGTTGGCCGCCCGCAATCCACGCACTCAACCCCGAGATCAAGGTAGGCACAAGGGCGGTGATCGTCGCTCCGAGTCGTTGTTCCACTTGCTCTTGGACAATCTCCGGAATCTGCGCCACCTATGCCTTGAGTACTTGAACATCTCGCGCCTGGCTTTCTGAGCTGGTCTTTTTCTCCTTCCGCACACCAGCGGTATAGTATGACCCCCATTTTGTCGACAAGCCTTTGCCGGCCACACGACCAGCTGACGTCGGCTTACTGAGCTTATACTTGTTCTTCATTACATTCAAACCCCTATTTAGAGTGGTGTCCCAAGGGTTGCTCTTAGTCGACCCCGCGCTACTGCTTTCAGTCGCCTGCGGAAGGAATGTGAACCATTTAGAAATTTGGCTTCATTAATTAGAATGCAACCATATGGAGCTAATTACGCGGGGGTGTATTCCTTACCAGAACAAGCTCAAGCTGCCTGGTCTTCGGATCCGTGGTAAGCTCCTTTGTTTTCGGGTCCTTCTTGTACCGGGCCCTGACAAAGTTCCTGGTCTGCTTGTCACCGTATTTATCGAAGAGGGGCGGTAGGCCTTGCTCGGCACGGTCCGCCTCCTCCTTGTCCCATATAGGCTCCGCCACTCTGTAACCGCCGGGACCGAGTGTGTGTTCCCCTATGTTCAGCTCCCGCATTTGTTTCCCCCACTCACTTGATTGGGAGCTTGCGGTGCTCGAGCAATTGATCTTGAAGTCGTTGTAGTCATCTTCGGTGATCGAAGGATTTTTCTCCTTGATCTTCTGATAACTCTCACCTTTCTCGATCATTCTCTTCACATTGCTTTTCCAAGTAGACAGGGCCTTGCTCATCTTCGTGAGGGCAGCATTGTTCACTTTATTCCCTTTGAGGCTTGTGTTTTCAAATTCAGCGGGGAACTTGTATCGTTCGTGCAGCTTCGTGAAGAGGAGGTTGCGCAAATTCCCTCGGTCATGATGCCTCAGGTTCTCGGTGTTGATCGAGACGGTGCTCCGGACAATGCACCCGAGCTGAAGCGAGTACCCCTTGACTATTCGTTCGGGCGCCGTTGGATTCCCGTTGGAGTCGACTTCAGTAACTTCCTCCTTGAGGGTGCGGAGCACGATCGGGCGCCGGTCCTTCCGTTGCCTCTTCGGTTGGCTGCCATCTGTGCGTGCGCCGCCATCATCAGTGGTGGCATCCTCGCGGCACCATCAGTGGTGGCATCAGTGTGGTCATCCTCGGCGGCACCATCCGTGGTCTCAGGATCGGTGGGGAAGGCGGCGGCCTCATACAAGTGAGGTTGTTCCTCCATCTCCTGGGACAGCTCCCAGAATGCCTTGCAGCCCGAACCCCCGGCCTCATCGTTGTGGGCCATGTTTCTCTCTAAATAGAAACAAAGTTTGATCAAAAAGTTGGTTATTGTCAAGGAACAAAATCATGGTCTCATCATTTAGGGTTTGTCGACACCGAGGCGTCCTAAAATCTAAGCTTTTATCATTGAGGGTTTTTCGACGCCGAGGCACCCTAAAAGCCTAACCTTTCATCATTTCGATTTTTATCGACACCGAGGCACCCTAAAAGCCATGCATTAGTCACAAGTACGCCGGGGCACTTGATCCTACTTAATTAACTACTAAGATACCCCGGCCCATGCATTAGTCACAAGTACCCCATATGTCCTATTTTTAGCAAAGTCATGCTAAAATTCACGGAAAATTTCAGCATGACCTTTGCTGAAAAGAGGACATATGGAGTACCCGAATTTTCCGGAACGGAAGTTAATCGACATTACGGCAAACTCAAGGGCCTCTCGGGGTACCTGCAATATCATCACGACACGATGGTCGGAGACAAAACCCAGCAAACTAGCACCACAATGTGCCTCTACTTTCATATGGATGAAAAGGCCACAATGTGCCTCTACTAGCACCACAATCTTGGTTAACTTCTGGGGACATCAGAAAGTTAACATCCGCCTGATTATTATGAGGACTTCACTGCCACTACTAGAAACAAGCAGCTCTGCTAACAAAGAACAGTAAAAATGGGGCTTGCCTTAAGATGGGAAGTAAAGTTGCAAAAACTATCACAAAGAACAGTAAAAATGGAACATAGCTCACCATTTGTATTGATAGGAACAAACATAAAATCAAACCATGGGCATCTACTAGGTAGACCAACATAAAATTTTGACTAGAGTTACATAAGGGGAAATTGATGTGATGAATGGCAGTTTGGGAGCTGAGCTGATCATGTCCATGTATTCTAATTCTACAGTAAGATGGCATTGCTGTTGGTACCAATTTATTTGTTCAGAAAGATACATTTTTGGTAATGCATAGACAACATCACCTTTTATTTATCATGGTTGGTTCTGTTCCATAATTATATCAGCCCAGAGTGTCTTATTAGATATCAGACTGAATTGTAATGCACCCATTCTAAAACTTTAAGTGAAAATAACCCTTGGTGTTTGATATGCATAACAATGAAAGATGTTGGTTCACATCTTTTACTGATAGTTTGGTGGTTTTATTTTTCTAGCCCACCGTCAATCACTTGGTAGCCATGACAGAGAAACCGCGGGGCAAATAGTGTGAGTAGCTAATAAGGGCTCAAAAAAAGACTTTAATATGTCTGATGATCCAATGGATTGGTATCTATCATCTGCTACCAACATGTATTTTTTTAGAGAGATGGACTACCAACGTGTATTATGCTATTTAATTAAAGCTCATGCCATGCTTATCTTACATCAGATTTATTTATTCTAAGCTATAATTATTTGCCTGTTGCTTGGCAGTACGTACTAGACATTGTGGCATCATGCATGCTGCGTGAGGTGAGGTGAGAGCTCAACTACCATGGGCATCAAACATAAAATTTTGACTGGAGTAACAGAGGCATAAAAGTAGAAATTACAGGTTTCTGAATCTGAACTTTTTTAGTTAACAGACTAACCCAAGCACCTTTTCTGGCATTATATTCAACATATATGAGATGAAACAAATCGTACGACGCATAACTAGTCTGATGGGATGCTAAAAAACATACATCTAATTCCTAGCAGTCAGATCGATTATTTTGCTTCTAAGGTCAGAGGATCATGCTGATTAAGGTTCTGTTTTTATACTGCAAGTTCCAGGTAATTAGAGTATGTGGCACTGTCTTGTGTTGACTAACTCATAAATGATATTATCATCTTTACTCACCGTTATGTGGTACCATTTTGTTATCCTAGCAAGAACAGCATGAGCCAAACAAGTAAATGGAAAACATGTTTCCTCAACAAGCAAAAAGGGAAAATGCAATTTATGGCACATAGATGTTGATCCACTGACATTCATAAATTTCAGAAGAGAAAACAGCAGGCATTGCCCATGCAGTATTTACTGCTAACCAGGGAGAAGAGGTTCTTATTTTCACTCCCGCAAATTGCCAAAGCTGAAGTTATATTCTGTTCTTGCTGTATAAACTTTGGTAACACGAACATAGCGGTTGATATAATGTACTACTCCTTTATCAAAGATGGAGTACCTCTGTACCATAAGTCTTATATTTTGATACGGACGGAGTAATATTATGGTTTGCTTCTAGTGGTGATAGAAAGTAATCATTGTCTCAGAAATGCAGAGTACTCTGTTTCTGATAAATAAATAGATCCCAAGAGACAAGAAATTAAGTTTATTTTTTGTGCGCTACAAATGGGCTAGCAATCCAGCGGGGCAGGCCATCAACTGGTGACAAAAAACTTATTGCCCAAGCTTTGGTTAGCAGCACTTGTTGGTCTATTTCTAAAAAAAAACACTTGTTGGTCTTCTGCAACTGTGTTTAAGTGCTGGAGAAATTATTGTTCTTGGAGCATTAAGTATTTGGAAGACTGGTCATCCATTCTGCAAACTTTGTTCTGGCTTTGTACCATACTGTTTTTTTTTTCATCTAGACTAGACTAGAATACAGTTTGGCATTAGGATTTTTCAGATCCGTGTCACACCATTACAATTTAATCTGTGTTAATCCCAGTTGTATAAAACACGCTTGAAATGACTTGGAAAGTTCACCAGAGATCGCGTACAGCTGAGAATGCAGCCTCGTGCTGTATGTGTTCCTGCGATGACTGAGTATGACGCTTTTCTCTAAAACAAAAAGAAATTCTCTAAAAACTGAGTATGACTCAGATTAACCACTACAAGTACTGGACAGCAGCAGGAGCAACCTCAGTCCCAGGGCAACACAATTTCTACAGCATTAATTTTGGACTTGTAAATGTCGAGATAACTTCTACTCTAGACCAAAACCCAAACCATGGCTTACGAGGATTCATTTTGGTCGAACTGTCGCAACTTTGATTTGATCTGATTCTCAGCCATGCAAACCACGTCTAGACTGAACCCAGCATGCTTACATCTTTCTGGCAACATACACACATCGAATTTACCTGCCCAGCATGCCAAACTGTAAAACTTCTATACTATATAGCAACTTCCTAGCATTCAATTTTCTACAGATTTCACGGTGCCACCAGAACTGAACATACCAAAGAGCTACAGATTTCAGGATGCACTGGAACTCAGCACAAGGAAAACCAGCCGCATACCTTGCTGCGAGAGGGGCGGCGGGGCGGCGGGGCGACGGACGGTGGTGTCGGGGCGGC
>NC_041391.1:6234095-6234850 GCF_002162155.2 Triticum dicoccoides | reverse complement strand
GACGACGGCGGGAGAGGAGAGGGCGAGGGCGAGGGAAGGCGGGGAGAGGGCGAGGGAGAGGGAAGGCGAGGAGAGGGCGAGGGAGGGAGAGGGCGAGGGCGAGGAGAGGGCGAAGAGGCAGGGCGGCGGCGGTGGAGCGGGCGCGGGCGGACGGCGTCGGGTTAGGTTTGGGCGGACGGCGCGGGCTCGAGGGGGAGGAAGGGGAGAGGGAGGCGGCGGCTGCGGCGCAGTGGGTCAGGGCTGCGGGAAGGGGGGATCGGGCATAATACTAATGGCGCACCACCCCTCGGTGCGCCATAAGTACATCCATACTAATGGCGCACCTCACCGTGGTGCGCCATTAGTATTTTTTTTATTTCAACTCGAGCCAACAGGTTATGTACCACCAGAACTGATCCACATCAAGTCCCCTCTACTAGCTCGACTGGTCAGCAGCCAGTTCTCACACTAGGAGGTCCTGGGTTCGACTCCCAGGCTCCACAAATTTTTTTAGCATTTAAAAAGCTGTTTGATACTTATTTGTGTTTAAATATGTTCAAACTTGTTTAAATAATAACAGTAATATTTTTTTATAAGACAGTAGCATTTAAAAAGCTGTTTGATACTTATTTTTTTTATAAGACGGTGCGCGGGGTGCGCGGGGTCGGCGGCGGCGGTTGAGTAGGGGAATCGAGGGTGCGGGGGGTCGGCGGCGGCGGCCGGTGGACTGGGGGGTGCTCGGCGGCGAGGGAGTAGCATTTAAAAAGCTGTTTGAT
>NC_041391.1:6189405-6233215 GCF_002162155.2 Triticum dicoccoides | reverse complement strand
GCCTCATAGGTCATCAGGTTGTGCTCGGCGCCCTGTGACAAGGCGAATATGAGTTGTTCTTCCGCGGAAGAATCCTCATGTAAAGGGTACGACAGAAGCTTCTGCTTGAACCAACGCGTGAAACATGAGTTGTGCTCTTTGAGTATATCTCCGTCCGTCCTTTGTTGGCCTCGGTCATTGTACGTCTTCTTAATAAAGGTTTTGTGCTCTACCACCCAAGGATCGACCACGTCTATGTGTTGTAGCGCGACTAGGTTTGCTCTTTCAAAGTCGGCGAGTCGACCCTCGAAGTCGACATGCATTTCGCGGCGACCCTCACGGTGACCCCATCCAGCGAGCCTGCCGAGGTGCCTGTTGACGGGTAGACCAACGGGGTTCTCGATGCCTAGATAATTCGTGCAGTAGGAGATGCACTCTTCGGTCAGAAAGCCCCTGGCTATGCTTCCTTCTGGATGTGACATGTTGCGAACGTATCCTTTGATGACACCATTCATCCTTTCGAATGGCATCATGCTGTGCAGGAACGTCGGCCCGAGTTGGATGATATCCTCCACTATATGGACCAGCAGATGCACCATAACGTCGAAGAATGCGGGCGGGAAGTACATCTCAAGCTCGCATAGTATCACCACGATCTCTTCCTGTAGCCTTCTGAGTTGCCTCACGCCAATCGACTTCCGAGAGATGACGTCGAAGAAGTTGCATAGGTCAAATAGCGTTTCACGGACGTGCGCATCCATGATCCCACGGATTGCAACTGGAAGTATCTGCGTCATCAGCACGTGACAGTCGTGAGACTTCATCCCGCTGAACTTCTGCTTCACTGGGTCTAGGTATCTGCTTATCTTCCCCGCGTAACCGTAAGGAAGTTTTACTCCTAGGAGGCAGGTGAAAAACTGCTCGATCTCCTCCTGACTTAGAGTGAAGCACGCGGGAGGGTAGTCATTTTCGGTCTTCTTGGCCTTTTTGCCTTTGCGACGACTTTGTGTGTCCTGCTTCGCCTCATCATCATCATCATCATCATCATCATCATCATCATCATCATCATATATAGCGTGAAGCTCCTGCCTGATGCCCATTGATTTCAAGTCTGCCCTTGCTTTCGGCCCATCTTTGGTCCTCTCTGGCATGTTAAGCAGGGTACCAAGCAGACTCTCGCACACGTTCTTCGTGATATGCATGACATCAAGGCTGTGAGGCACACGGTGGATCTTCCAGTACGGCAAGTCCTAGAAAACAGACCTCGTTTTCCATACCTTCAGCAGCGGCTCTGGCGCCTTTCGCTTCTTTCCCGGCTCTGGCGCCTTTTGCTTCTTTCCCGGCAGTGGGCAGTCTTTCCAATTTTTCAACAGCTTGTCTATTTCCTCGCCGCTCCTCGTACACGGGCGTTTTCGGGGTTCGGTTTCACCATCGAACAGATCCTTGCGTTTCCTCCACGGGTCATCGTCGCGAAGCCACCTTCGATGTCCCATGAACACGGTTTTCGAAGACCCAGGATCTCTATCTAGCTGGCGATACGTTGTGTCATCCATGCACCTTACGCATCCAGAAAGTCCGTGGACTACCTGCCCCGCAAGATATCCGTAACCGAGATAGTCGTGCACCGTCGTGAGCAGTGCGGCTCTCATAGGGAAATATTCTTTCTCTGCAGCGTCCCATGTATTGGCTGGCGTTTTCCACAGCATGTCAAGCTCCTCTTTCAGCAGCCCCAGATACAGATTGATGTCGTTCCCTGGTTGTTTCGGCCCTTCAATTAGCATACTCATGTGAATGTACTTCCTCTTCATGCACAACCAGGGGGGAAGGTTGTACATCCACACAAACACAGGCCAGGTGCTATGTGTGCTTCTCTGGCTGCCAAACGGATTGACTCCATCGGTGCTCGCGCCCAGCATGATGTTCCTTGGATCGTTCCCAAATTCTGGGTATTCGAAGTTCAACGCTTTCCACTGGCTCGCATCCTTAGGGTGACTCAGCATCTTGTCTTTTTTATCTATCTCCGGATCATTTGCGTCATCTTCTCGCTTCTTCTCCTCCCTATCCGCGTGCCAACACAGGAGCTTTGCTACCTTAGGATCCGCGAAATACCGCTGCAGACGAGGAGTGATCGGAAAGTACCACACCACTTTTCGAGGAGCTTTCTTCCTCTTCTTGTATCGAGTGACACCGCACACCGGACATATGGTAGACTCCGCGTGCTCGTCCCGATAAATGATGCAATTGTTCATGCACACATGGTATTTCACGTGCAGTAAATCCAGAGGACACACGATTTTCTTCGCCTCCTCCAAGCTGGTCAGGCACTTGTTCCCCTTGGGAAGACGTTCGTGCCAGAATGACATGTTCTCGTCGAAGCATGCGTCGGTCATTTTGTGTTTTACCTTCATCTCCAGAGCCATGAGCGTTACTTTCAGGCGGGTATCCTCGGGCCTGCATCCTTCATACAATGGAGTAACCACGTCTAACTCAAGTTGATCCATCTTGGCTTTCTCTCGGGCGGCAGCTCTTGCGTTATCCGTCTGCTTGAGAAGCAGCTCTTGAATATGAGGGTCCTGCACCCAGCCCATCGATGGTCCAGCGTCGTCTGCTCCGCCGGCATCATCATCATGTCCTGCATCTTCTACATGATGACTGTGTACAACATCACCGTCGTGATCATCTCCTGGGGATTCTTCGTCTTCTCGCCCCCCCGAGCCGCGGTGGTTGTCTTGCTGCCCTTCCTCATTTCTTGCCCGGCCCCCATGGACGACTTCGTAGTCATCTTCATCACCTTGCCACCGATAGCCATCCATGAAACCACGCAAGAGCAGGTGGTCCCGCACCTGCCCGGAATCCGGGTCCGCAATAAGGCTATTCAGCTTGCATCTTCGACACGGACATCTTATCTCCGTCTCGTTCTTTTGAAGCATCTCGGCCTTCGCGGACCTCAAAAACCTATTCACGATGCCTTCGGTCATCGTGTGGACCATGGTCGCCTGCGGGGTAGAGCAAAACAATATTTTAGAACCAAGAAAAAATTTGGCATGACTTTCCCTAAAAATAGGACAAAAAAGAATGCTTAATGCCAAAATTCTCGCCGAAACGGAAATGAATCAACATTCCGGCAAAATATTGGCAACTATCGCATTTCAAATACCGGTACACATCCAAACACAAACACACATGCAACACCACAAACATATGCAACACCACGAACATACATAGATCTAGCTAGGCCATAAAAAGTGCATGTGCACATTGTTGTAGGGAGAACAACATAAATATAGCTTCCCCCCTTACTTACCTAGCAAAACAAGGTAACTTAACCACTTAATTTGAATGAATCTATGGTGGAAATGAGGTGAAAAAGAGGAGGCACCCGAGACAAGGAGGAGGCGGTGGAGAGAATGAAGTGGGGAGAAAGTGAGTGTGGGAGGAGAGCCTGTCCAAAATATCTTGTTGCTGCCCACTTACTAATGGCGCACCAGCAACAAATGCGCCATTAGTAATCCAGGTTATTAATGGCGCACCCCCTGGTGGTGCGCCATTAGTAGTTTTTAAAAAAAAAAACACTAATGGCGCACACTGCCACGGTGCGCCATTACTAGTTTGAACTAGTAATGGCGCAACGCGTGCGAGTGCGCCATTAGTACTTTTGCAAAAAAAGGAATAAAAACAATAATAAAAAAAATAACATTAGTGGCGCACCTTCTGGCTAGTGCGCCATTACTAGTTACAACTAGTAATGGCGCACCACCAGTGGATGCGCCATTAGTATGTTTGGACAGGCGCACTAGTTCAAAAAAAAAATTGGTACTAATGGCGCACCGTGGGCAGGGTGCGCCATTAGTAGTTTCAACACTAATGGCGCATCAGAAGGTGGTGCGCCATTAGTATATACTAATGGCGCACCACATGTCTGGTGCGCCATTAGCCCTTTTCCTAGTAGTGACTAGTGCATGCCGCCCCCGCCGATCTAAGGTCCGATAGTCTGTCGCCCCAGACCCGACCACCGCCGCCGAACGAAACCAAGGCCACTGCCCAAGCAGGACCGGTTGCCGCACTCGCCACCATCGCCGCCCTAGGCCGAGGCAGCCACCGCCGGTCAAGGCATGCCCGCCACGCCACCTAGGCCAGGATCGGCTGTGCCACCACACGCCGTGGGCTCCGCACCGCCCCCATGGCGCAGGGAAGAGGGAAGGCCCCCGCCACCGCCGTCAGCCCCGGGTTAGGCCGGCGGCGTCCTTCAGCGACGGCGAAGGGAGGGATGGAAGGAACGGGAGCCCCCGGCGGCTAGGGTTGCGACCCCGCCCGGGTCGCCCGAGCGGGGGTGACGCGAGGGGAGCAAGGACCACGTACGGCCCTCTGGGTTACTTGGCTTTGCGGTTGTCCTCAGATAGTGGCTGGGCAATGTGTGGTTGTGTAGGTGTTATTTAAGCATTGCAATCAGTTTGGTTATGTTAATGAGAAGAAGGGGAAGAATGTACCATATGTGTTTTCACTGGGACAAAAGGCAAAGCTGATATTCTCCTTGGTGAAGTGTGTGACTGTGTGCTCCTGTGAGTTTCTTCCATGGCATGTGTTCTTGAGATACAAAGAGAAAAGTTTGAGAGAGATAATGGAGTGGGTCAGAGCGAAGAAGGGTCTGTGAGCCGCGTAGAAATTTGAGAAAGTGGTTCAAGTGGATTGTAAAATTCCTACGTTTTTCCTTTGAAACCAAGAGCAAAGGAATTTTTCATGGTTATTCCTTGGCTCTATTCCTTAGAACCAAACGCGTTAATAATGGCATAATAGCAGAATTTTCCATTCGTATGTTTCGAGCCAAAGAGTTCCTAAAAGTGCCAAAAGGAAGACCTATGGTTGAAGTGATTCCTCTACATAATCAATAGGCACAACAAGTGTAAACAATACACCAAATAAATAGACATTTGAACAAGAGATAAATAGTCTGCGGTGTCAATTATCTTCAATGAGCTAGCCGAGGCCCTGGCCGGGCACGATGTCGAGCTTGGATTTTATCGTTGCGGCGGCGGTGGCGCTTTGCAGCGGCAGAAGCAACTCCAGGGAGAAGCTCGCCTCCACGGGCGACCTTGCAAGCACATATATTATCAACTAAGGGCCGTCACATCCTTCCTGCTGCTAATTGACTGGTTGGGGAGTGTTATCTTTGAGCTCTAGCTCCTATCAATGGCAGAACGACAGAGAAGACTGAATGTTTTGTGCAGCACCATATCTGCTGCTTTTCTCCTTCTCCCTTTATTCACTTGATGAACGGGAAAAACGGATCAAGAACATCCCGCACTATTGGATCGTGCCATCCCACGATCATGGGTGTGCTCGCGCAGTGAGCTAAGGCCTCGGGATCGCACATGCCGCATCCTCAGGCTCGACTAACTGAAAGCAAGAAAGTAGCTGACTGACAAAACTGAAAATGACCTTGCTGCTGCAGCTCAACTAACCTACTGAAACTACTCGGCCCTAATGACCTGTCACGCTAGATTATTAGCTAACAGTCTCCCCCTAAGCTAGTCATGACAGAAGGCATGCGTGCACGCAGCTCCTGAAACCGTCTGCGCCCAAGTGACTTTGTGAAGACATCTGTGAGCTGATTGCCGGTGGCGATTTACTCAAACTTGATCCTTCCCTCTTCAACCCACCTTCGAATGAAGTGGAACCAGACATCGATTTGTTTTCTTCGGTTGTGGAAGACGGGATTCTTGCACAGCTGGATCGCCGACTTGTTGTCCATGAGAATGGTGGTGGCGCCGGCGTCCTTCATGAGCAGATCACTCCTGAGCCTGCTCAACTAGATGCCCTGGCACGCCGTAGTCATCGCGGCCACGTACTCAGCTTCACATGAGGACAGCACGACAATCTTCTGCTTCTGCGATTGCCAAGTGATCGGTGCTCCTCCAAGGAAGAAGAATTTGCTAGACGTGCTCTTGCGATCATCAATGTCGTCGGCCATGTCCGAGTCATTGTACCCAATGAGGTCGCCGTTGCCGCCCTTGATATACCTGCACCCATACCTGCGGGCGCCTGCAATGTAGCGTAGCAGGTGCTTGACTGCAGCAATGTGCGCAGTGGTCGGCGTCTCCATGAAGCGACTTAGGTACCCCACCGCCAAGGTGATGTCCGGCCGTGTGTGGGTGAGGTAACGGAACCCCCCGATGATGCTGCGGTAGTCAGTGGTGTCCACACGTGGTTCCGCCCCCTCCTTGCTTAGCTTGAGACGCGGCTCCATGAGGACATGCATAGGATTGCAGTCCGACATGCCCGCCCGCTCCAAGAGCTCGCTGGCGTACGCCGCCTGCGATAGAGTGATCTCCCCGGCTCCTTGCTTCACCTCTGTGCCCAGGTAAAAACTGAGCAAACCGAGGTCACTCATACGAAACCTAGCCTTCATCTCCGTCTTGAAGCTGTGCATTGCCTGGGCGTCGGCTCCGGTGACGACGAGGTCGTCGATGTACACACCGACCAGGTGCCGCGCACGCCCTTCGCCGCGTGCGTACATGGCATGCTCCGACGGACAGCTCGCGAACCCAAGCTGCTCCATAGTGCAGTCGAGCTTGGCGTTCCAAGCCCGTGGCGCCTGCCGCAGCTTGTAGAGCGCCTCGTGAAGGTGATATACCATGAGGTCCTCTCCTCTCCGCACGAAGCCAGGTGGCTGTGTGACGTAGACCTCCTCCTTGAGTTCACCGTTGAGGAAAGCCGACTTAACGTCGAGGCGGTGTAGCTCCCAGCAGCGCTGTGCCGCGACGCCAACCATGATGCGCGTCGAATTCAGCCTCGCCACGGGCGCGAGCGCATCGTTGTAGTCCACGCCCTCTTTTTGCACGAAGCCTCTTGCCACAAGCCTCGCCTTGTGCTTGACCACGACACTGGCGGCATCTTTCTTCGGTTTGAATACCCACTTGAGGCCAATTGCCGTGTGACCTGCAGGCAGATCAGTGAGCGTCCAAGTACCATTCTCCTCGATGAACGCTAGCTCCTCCAGCATCGCCCTTCGCCAGCTCTCGTGTGGCTCTGCTTCGGCAAATGTAGCTGGTTCCTCTTCGGCCAGCAGCAGACGCTCCGCTGGTGCAGTGGACTTGGCCGCCCTGCCGTATACGTCTGTGACATGGCGGAAACGATGCCCCGCGAACGGTTCATCTTCGGCGTCGAACGAGTGGATCCGCGTTGCGGGCGGTGTGACAAACTCCACTCCCCCTGGTGCCTCGTCGGGGGCGTCCTGCCGCCAGGTCCATCCGGAGAACTCATGGGCGTGCTCGACCGCGGTGTTGCTAGAGATTCGGCCACGAACGCGCTTTGGGGCGTGGCGGGAGATGCGGCCATGGCCGCATCTTTCGGCGTGGCCGGAGAAGCCACCGAGGTGTCGTCCTCCCCTTATCGGTCCCGCTTGCATCGCCTGCCGTGGTGGGCGCCCCTTGCGCTCTAGTGGTGAGCGGGAGCTCATGGTGCACAACGAGCGGTTCTGTTGTGAGCTCGCTGGTGGCGCCACAGTCCCAGCTCGCGTTCTCATCGAACACCACATCACGCAACGCGTACACGCGCTTGGTCAGTGAGTCATACACCCTGTACGACTTCGAGGCCACTTCCTAGCCGGTGAAGACCAACTTCGTGCTGCGGTTGTCCAGTTTCTTCAACCCGGGCCATGTGTTCTTCACATAGGCGATGCAGCCAAAGACGCGCAGATAGTGCACGGCGGGCTTCTTGCCGTATCACGCCTCGTACGTAGTCTTTCCGTCGACGCTACGAGTGTAGGACCTGCTGAGGATGAACACCGCAATCGCCACGGCCTCGCCCCAGAACCTGCTTGGCATGTTCTTTGCCTTGAGCATGCTCCTGGCCATGCCGACGATGGTCTGATTGCGTTGCTCCACCACGCCGTTCTGCTCCGGCGAGGAGGGCGCCGTTAGGTGCCGCTGCACGCCTTGGTCCGCGAAGTACTCACCAAGCGCAGTGGACGTGAACTCGCAGCCCCGGTCTGTCAGGAACGTGCGCAGCGCTCCCCGCTCTGCCTCAGCATCGGCAATGAAGTGCTTGATGCTGGCCGCCGCGGCGTCCTTCGCAGGCAGCATCATGACCTACATGTAGCGGTTGTGGTCATCGACAACGAGCATGCAGTAGCGCTTGCCTCCTGGGATAGGCAGAGTGATCGGCCCACAAAGGTCTGCGTGGACCAGCTCGAGTGGCCGCGCCGCACGGTACCGCGCGCGAGGAAAACGGCGCACGTCGTTGCTTCCGAACTAAGCACGCGTCGCAGAGCTCCTCTGCGTGATCCACCAGACCATGCATCGAAGCGCGTCGAAGTGCTGATGACCGAACCTGGCGTGCCACTTCCACGCCTCGTCGCCGGCCTGTGCTACTAGAAAGACTGGATGTGAGATGTCCAGGCGTACAACGTCCAGGCGTCTGCCGTTTCGGCATACCTGAGCAAGCTCGTGCTGACGGCGATCGTACAAGGTCAGGCCGCCGCCATGGATCTTGTTGGTGCAGCCGTGCTTGTCCAGCTGCCCGAGGCTGATGATGCTCGTCTTGAGACGCGGGACAAAGTAGACATCAGTAAGGGCGCGATGGTCGCCGCTGCGCACGGTGAACGTGACCGTGTTGCGAACGTGGATGGCCACGGTGGAGCCATCTCCGAACTTGACGCTGCCGGTGATGCCCTCATCTAGCTCTGCGAACGCCGCGCGGTCGCCTGTCATGTGGTTCAACGCGCCGGTGTCCAGGAATCACCGGCCGTTGCATGGCGCCTCCTTCGTGCCTAGGTTCGCCTCTGCACGCTCCTCGTTGAGCATGACTTTCTCCCACGCGCTCTATGCCAGGGTCGTGGCGATCACCGCCATCAGAAGTGTTGGGTCGTCGTCTTGCCCGCCAGGGCGTGCCCGCCTTGTTCGGCGAGGTTCACCTCTGCATGCTCCTCGCGGATGCGCGTCTTGCACTCGCGTGCCCAGTGCCCGTATTTCTTGCAGTGGCTGCACTCATCTGTGGGCTTTGCGTGGTTGCTGGAGCCGCGTCCACCGCCGCGTCCGCGGCCTCGCCCACGGCGTCCGCCGCCACGCCCTGACCCGGAGCCGCTGCCTCTTGATCCGTCGTTCTCGTTGCGCAGCAGACGCACGTGCCACTCCTCCGCCGTGAAGAGAAGACGCCCTACACCTGACTCCACCTGGTCGAGCTTGTACCCCTCCTCGGCAGCCCTCAGCCTCCCGGTGAGCTCCTCCATGGAGAGCGTGTCCAGATCAACAAGTGTCTCAATTGACTGGGCGATTTGTGAATACCTCTTCGGGACAACGGAGAGAAACTTGCGGACGACCCGCTCCTCCTGAACGGTCCCCCCGAGCTGCGCCATCTGGGCCACCATGTTTGTGATGCACATGGCAAAATCGTCGGTGGTCTCGCCGTCGGCGAAGCGGATGTCGTTGTACTGCTTGGAGAGAGTTTCGAGCTTTGCCTCGCGGACGCGCGTCACTCCGAGGCGCATCGTCTTGACGGATTTCCACGCCTCCTTCGTTGTGGCCTTGCCGGTAAGGGTGGGTGCCATCTCCGGTGGCACTACGCGCAGGATGGCCTCGAGCGCTAGCGATCGTCGCTGCGCTCCGCCGTGCCCGTCAGCACGGCGTCCCACAGGTGCCGCCCTTCCATCATGACTTGCATGAGGACGGCCCAGTCGGTGTAGTTGGTCCTCGTCAGCTGCGGCCATGCCGTGCCGCCGGTGTCACGCACCAACCGCGCCATGGATCTCTCTGCCACGGACAGCTCTGTGACGTTGGAGATTCTTGTGCGCGGCGTCTGTGGCGACTTGCTGCCTCCGGTGTCGTCCCTGGCCATGCCCTGGACCGAAAGACGGATCTGATGCCAATTGTTATCTCTGAGCTCTAGCTCCTATCAATGGCAGAACGACAGAGAAGACTGAATGTTTTGTGCAGCACCATATCTGCTGCTTTTCTCCTTCTCTCTTTATTCACTTGATGAACGGGAAAAACGGATCGAGAACAGCCCGCGCTACTGGATCCTGCCATCCCACGATCATGGGCGTGGTCGCGCCGTGAGCTAAGGCTCGACTAACTGAAAGCTGGAATAGCTGACTGACGAAACTGAAAATGACGCTGCTGCTGCAGCTCAACTAACCTACTGAAACTACTCGGCCCTAATGACCTGTCACGCTATATTATTAGCTAACAGGGAGCATGGATGAATCTTGGTACGTACCTGAGGATGCGAGGGGGTGCAGCCAACATGCGGCGGACGGAAGGACGATGCGCACCAAGGCCGATGGAAGACGGTCTCGCCTAAGCAGCACGGAGAGCAGAGGCGGACAGGGGCAGAGCCAGGAAATTTGGCCATTGGGTTCACTCATTCACTCTTTATGAGAACTTGATACTAACTTATGAACATTAAAGTCTAATTGCAACAAAAGTATAACACCCATATACAATATAACGGAAAACAAATATAGTATCACATATCACATATTGTGTTGCATTGAAAAATTGAAGAGTGCAAAACATACCAGTTTGATATATTGGAAAACACTTATCTACATATTATAAACAACAGAGTAGTATCAAATAACTTTGTAGCTCCAGGTTTAGCTTCTCAGCTTCCTGAAACGTTGAAAAAATGTTAAGTTAGTTTGACAAGTTTAAGTAAGTACCATCAAGCAATTGAAGTTCGTAAAGTCACTCACTTTTAGAGTGACCCCTTTCGATCTTTCCCCACCTTAAAAAGATTAAACACTGCATCTTTATTAATGGTCGAAAATATATCTTTCTCAATATAGTAAATTAGAGAGTCACTCACGAACCGATCACCCATTTTATACCGCAACTTTTTCTTGACATTCATTGCTGAAAAGCATCTCTCCATTTTAAACCGAATCAAACGAAGCACTAAGACGTACTCAATTTTGCTTTCTTGTAATAACAGTTTGCTTATCGATAGCAACCTGAATTGATTGATCTTGATTCATCAAGGCATCGCATCTTTTTGTTGCTAGATTATGAAAGCTATTAACATTACTTTTACTCAGATGAGTATCTAGTTTGCTTTTCCTCTTCCAGCCGTTATCACTTATTACAAGTGCATCACTTCCAGCTTGTCCCTCATTGTCATCTCTGAAAAGGTAGCAGCACAAACAAAAGGCCTTATGTACCTTGTCACTATACTCAAGCAAACGACCATATTCATCAAACCAATCTAGATTAAGTCTCTGTTGAGTATCTCCAATCTCCCCCTACGGGTAATCAAAATTAAGCGGTGGCCCATAAGTTCCCCTCGTTAAATATTCGAGCCTAATCTCATCTTACTTCTTTGGATTGCTTGTGTACTCTGCAATCCTTTTTCGATCGGCCTGATCAGAAGGCAGCTCATCTAAGTTAATTTCTGTGCGAATAGTAGGTTTCGGGAGACTAGTTGTACTGACCTGTGATGCACTTTGCTTACATCTAATGGGTGACCTTGATGTGCCTGTATCATTAACCGGACCTGGTGACCCAATTTTCTTTGAATAATACCCCTCCATAGCCTAGATCAATCAAAGTCCACAGAAATAAAACTAGGGCAAAAAATCACTATTGTACATTCGTACTAATAGGCTATTAGCTAGATTGAACATATATCAGAGAGAGTAGATGAGGAGATGTGATAATGTAATCTAATTACCTAAAATTTTGGGCTACAAGTGTTGCAGCTAGCGGCCTGCTTGCCGCCGGCGTGCGGCGGCGAGGCGCCGAACAACACGAACTGGCGAGAGGAGAGATGCGATTTGGAAAACGAACAGATGACGAGGATCGCGTGTGGTTGCGTTACGTGACTAATCACAAGGGGCCTGCTAATCATGGTTTAGGCCTGGCCGCCTCGGCACATGGACTCCTTGTGGGCTTTTGGTCCTTTGCTTAGCTTTTTTTTAGGGCTGGCCCTTTGCTTAGCTGTTCACATGGCCCTCGCGTTATTTGATGGGGTCAGGCAGGACTTTTTACTGGGTTCAGGTCAAGCAACCACATACCTACATGCACGTACGAGGCAAAAGTCGTTGGGTTCACTTGAACCCAACGCTTCTACATTGGCTCCGCCCCTGGAGGCGGAGGAGCGGAGGAACGACCTGGCAGAGGTGGCCGTGGCCACTAAGTCAGGAGCCCTACCTAGATGCCGCTGCAGTTACAAACAGATTTGTTTTTTTGTTTTTTGAGAAACAACATTTTTTTGAGGGGGTGAGAAACAACAGATTTGTTACAGATTTGTTTTGTTTAGTTTCAGTTGGATAGAAATGGACGGAGTGAATCCAGGCTTATTGGGCTATATTATATGGGCTATTCACTCCAACTATTTATTTTGTGGGTCAGTTTTTTTTCTGAGTTGATAAGCTCGAACTTCCAATTTCATTTCTAACAAAACCAGCAAACTACCCATGATTCGTCATTGGTGTGTATGGATTTCACTTTAGCTACATGTCAGCTGACTGAGTTTTACATTTTGGGTCAGTCGATTTTTTAACCGTTGATTGTTGCTTCAAGATGTGTGCTAGTTGTTTTTTTCCTGTTGTGTGTGCTGTCCTGTATTGGGCTGCATGTTTCTTGATTGACCCCTATTTTGGTTCAGTCAATTTCTTGTTGGGATGAACCCCGTTACTTGTTTTCTTATTAGGTTGTTTGTGTGAGTTTTTGCTTCTTTCTTTGGTCATTTTTATGGGTATATTTTGGACATTGGGTGAATACAAAATATATACACATAAGTAATTTATAAATTGTTTATAAATTGTAATTCTATGAAAATGCACTATTATGTGCTTATTTCTTACATAATATTAAAATAGTAGGGTTTCATTATAGTTGTATTTTCTGTGATAATTCCACTACCATATGCATATTAAATTTTGTTATTGTTTGATTATTTTATAGTTTCTTTCTTCTTAAAGGGAAATATCAATGGAACTATCTCATTCTTACTTAGAAAACTTCATTATTTTGATTTTGCTGTAGTAATTATTTCATTTTTTCTGAAGGGAAACACCAAAATCACTAATTCATTTTTTTCTTACATAACTTCATTATTTTGTTTTTGATTTAGTGTTTGTTTCATTTTCTTTCATTTTTAATGGTAATACCAATGTCACTAATTCATTTCTTCTCAGAAAACTTTCGTTTTTGTGATGATTCTATCATTATATACTTATTCTTTCATATTATAAAAAAGTGCAATTTCTGCGTAAATTGTGTGCAAATTTCTCATTTTTAATATTTTTTTTTCTATTTCTAGGCATTTTTCTTTCATTTTTAATGGTAATACCAATGTCACTAATTCATTTCTTCTCAGAAAACTTTCGTTTTTGTGATGATTCTATCATTATATACTTATTCTTTCATATTATAAAAAAGTGCAATTTCTGCGTAAATTGTGTGCAAATTTCTCATTTTTAATATTTTTTTTCTATTTCTATGCATTTTTCTTTTCCCCATTTTCTTTCCTTTATTGGTTATTTTTTTGTGGGTTTCTAGCTGAGTGTAATTATATACATATAAATAATATATTATATGTGCCAAAAATGATTATATGATTATTTTTGCATATTACGATAAAGTGCAAATTTCGATGCATAGTTGCAAGTTATTTTAATTTTCTTTCTTCTTAATAGAAATGCATTGTTTTCAGTTACACTATGTGTAAATTATAGTAGAATGCAAAAAATGCACTGTTATATGCTTATTTTTTGCATATTTCAAAAGGTGCAATATCAGTGTAAATTGTGTGCAAGTTTCGAAAGTTTTTTTTATTTTCTTTATTGGTTATTTTTTGTTTTTGTGGGTTTTTGACTGAGTGCAATTATATGCATACAAATAATATATCATATGTGCCCAAATCTCATGATTATATGATTATTTTTGCATATTACGATAAAGTGCAATTTGACTGCAAAGTTGTGCGCAAGTTTTTTTAATTTTCTTTCTTCTTAATGAAATAGATTATTTCAGTTACACTTTGTGTAAATTATAGTAGAATGCAAAAAATGCACTATTGTATGCTTATTCTTTGCATATTTCAAAAAGTGCAATTCAGTGCAAATTGTGCGCAAGCTTCGAATGTTTTTTATTTTCTTTTCCTTTATTGGTTTTTTTTGTTTTGTTGGTTTTTTGTAGAGTGTAATTATATACATACAAATAATATATAATATGTGCCCGAATTTCATGATTATATGATTATTTTTGCATATTACGATAAAGTGCAATTTGAGTGCAAAGTTGTGCGAAAGTTTTATTTATTTTCTTTCTTCTTAAATAAATAGATTATTTCAGTTACATTTTGTGTAAATTATAGTAGAATGTGAAAAATGCACTATTATATGCTTATCTTTGCGTATTCCAAAAAGTGCAATCTCGGTGCAAATTGTGTGCATGTTTTGAAAGTTTTTTTCTTCAGTTTCTTTCTTCTTAAAGTGTTTTGTACTTTCCTAGAAAATTTTGGATTTTTGTTTTTTTTTGTTTTTTTGAAAGGATTATACCAATGCAACGATTTCGTTCTTCTATAGAAAACTTCATTTTCTAAGTTTTTGTTCCATTTTTAGTATTCTTTCCTTTTCTTTTGTAAGGATAATGCCGATGTCACTAACCTATTACTATTTAGAAAACACTTTTTTTGGGAAATCTCATTATATTATGCTCAGTTTTGCATAGTAATAATACATTTTCCACATATTTGTACGTATAAAAATTAATTATGTGTGAGAGTGCTATTCAACGGTGAGACTGCACATGTATAAAAGTAAATATACATGTGTGAGATTGCACATATACCACTAACCATTGCATGCAAATATGTGTGAGTGCTATTCATTGGTCAATTTTTTCAGTCCATTCATTGGTTATCTACAATACCCGGCTGGAGCAGCCCATGGTCCAGCTACGGGCTTGTGCAGACGCTGCGTGGCGCTGCCTGGCATTGTGCAGATGCTGTGTAATTGACTGAAGCAGAATTTGGGTCAATTGAGTGACCCAATACTCATTTCAGTCGATTGAGGAGTAGCCAGTCCCTATGGATTTACCAAACGAAAATGTTATTGCGCGGATGTTCGCTGAGATAGAATGACAAATCAATTTTCTTTTAGCAAGCATGCAAATCCTGGCATAAATTAAATTGCGGTGTCCTACTTGTTAACTAAAGTTTCCATCCTCGGCCAACACAAATTGCCGTGAAACACTTTCACATTTGCCATGCTCCCCAGCGACGTTCGCTGGTAAAGCCAGTCCTTTATTAGACCTGTTGATATATTGACAGACCCATATAATTCTAGCTATCCTACATTCATTTCAGATCTAGGCATTGTATTTCATCACAAAAGTAATGTTTATTTCCAGCCTCTTTAATTCCAAACCCCTCGAGATAATCAACATGGAGATCTACTGTCAAACTTTATTCCAACTTACTACATGAGACTTTCTAGCTACCTCTTCTTCCAGCCAAAGAAACCTTTTTTTTTGATAAAAATATCATGCCTCTTACCTGGTACATTAGGTAATTCAAACAGAGAAAACATGTGCGAGATAGGATATCGAAATCTGATTGAAACTACATAATAATTTGTAACAAACGCACATGACCGAAAAACAAAGTACTTCAATCTATGTGGCCAGCAATCTCCTCTTATCCCCTCGCCAAAGAAGAAAAAGCAATCTCCTCTTATCATTCTTATTAATTGACCAATCATGCAGAAGATACATGAATTATGGTCTCAGATCATTTTCCATTATTTTCATATCTGATGCGCCGCATGTAGTCATGGGCGGCAACAACAGTAGGGAATTGGTCCGGCCTTTATCTCACAGCGGGCTGCACTTGGGTCCATCTTCATGATCTGGCACCTAACTCCACACGATTCCTGATCACATTCATAGTCAGCCACACATGTCTCTCCAGTCGTACCGCTGATCACTTCATCTACACATACATTAGTATTCACAAATGAGCGGGATCATTAGCATACAATCAATCTAAAAGTATATACATGCATGACTTAGTGCACTAACCTGACACTCCCTGGTAGAAAGAAACGATAGCCATGACTAGAAGAGCAATGGTGAATATGGGAGCCCAAGAACTAAGGTTGTTTTTATTGGCTAACGCCATCATGTGCTCTTCTTATATAAGACTTTATTCGTTTGTCTGACTAGATTTGGAGTACCTCTTCTTATATAGAGGCATGCAGGGAGGTAGCTAACTTGTCGACCAGGCAAGTAATTATATATTGCCAAATGAATTCCTATGCATTTGTCACACATATACTACTTGCCTTGCTATCTTTTGGTATCTTTTATTGCATGCCAAATTTAATCCCTGATTTTATTTTAAGCACATTGTAAGTGATTGAACAACTAAATTTGATATTTGCTGGTTCTTCTCAAATTGTATATATGATAAAGTTTCAATAGTGGTTTTATGGTATGCATGGCGTAGTTCATAAAAAAATGCCGAGTTGAGACCATGTTACTCTAAGAATTGTTGTTCACCTCAGATCTGCTTATTAGCTTGGTGATGATGTTGGTGAATTTTTTTTATGATTATCTTTTTGGGCTTCTCTTCCTTATACTGCCTGTGAATTACAGCCTAATTCAAGTATTTACAATCTGTAATTTACCATGTTACTCTAAGAATTGTTGTTCACCACCAAAAAAGCATTTATTGTTTCTAAAAAAAGGTCCCCAAATCGTAGGATATTATGTTCTATTCCAATTTTTCGTGCTGGAGTATTTATTTATTGTTTTTCTTTTCGTCCTTCCTCCTAAAACATTTATTAGTAAAATAATACTCCCTTCGTTCCTTTATATGAGGTATATTTGTTTCTTCAAAAGTTAAACGAGTGCATGTTTGACCAAGTTTCTAGAAAAATATATCAATATCCACAATACAAAATTTATATCATTTTATCCATCATGAGAAGTAGTTTCATTTTTTATCTTTAGTATTATAGATGTTGTTATTTTATTCTATAATCTTGGTCAAACATTCAAATGGTTGACTTGCGCGGAAATCAATACACCATATATTCTGGAACGGAGGGAGTAGATGAGTTCATTTTGTCAGTAAGCACTTAGATATGCATTCTTTCATAGTTGGTCTGGGTCGATGTTGCATCATCAGATTAACTCAAGAGTCGTTACATGCAAGCGCATTTATTCACGGATGTAGTTCATGTAATATAACCTAATCTGGGGGACCCAACTCAAATTCTCCTATTTTTTCTCCTTTTCTATTTTTTTTTCTTTTGGAGAGAAAGAAAGCCATAGTTCTCAAAACAATTTTAACATGTGATCACATAAGACCTAACTTGGGTTTACCCGGCTTCTCCTATTTGGTGCGTAGGTCGCGCATTAGTGACCAAGCGCATACCCTCTGTAGCGCTCGATCCTTTGTTTGGGCTGGCCCATTTTGGGTTTCTTCGCCTCAGTTTTCGCCCCCCCCCCCTTTTCGTTTGTTTTTTCTTCCATTATTTCTTCGGTTTACCTTTTCTTTTATTTTCCTTTTCCTTTTTCCCTTTTCTTTTCATTTTTACTTTTTTTGCTTTCTTTTCCTTTTTCATTTTTGGGAGCATTTTCTAAAATTTCTGAACATTTTCAAAATCATTAATATTTCCCGAATTGTAGAATTTTTTAAAAAGTTCGTCAACATTATAATCAGATTTTAATCGTGAACATTCACCATATGGAGGATGGGATCCTGCACGAGTACCTCTACCATTAGCATTCTTTTTAATCATACTTCTGGTCTAACCCTACAGGCTACAGGATCATGGAAAAATGGCATGCTTTGCTATGTGGTGTTTATGTCATGTTGATTTCAGATGTGAAGTAATATATGCGTGTTGTTTATATGAACCGTGTCCACGGAAATGTAGCACTACAAAACAGGGGGGTACTGGTGGACGCCAGAAACACTGTGAGGACCAGTTCGACGTTAACATTTATTCCACAGTAGAATCTGCATGTGCATAGTACTTGTACAGATACAATAAAGGCTTTAGCCAGCGCGTGGAGCACGTGGAGCAGGGTCTGTAACTTCACGGATGGCTTGCATGCAGGATGGACCAGCTTGGTGTCAACCTTTCGTCTGGTAGCATATGTGAATGTGATTTACTACGTGACTACAGTCAATTCTAGGCTACAACCAATGGGAATGCACACATCTGTTCAGTATTTGTCGATAAAATGGTAAAGTGATTGCTTTGTGAGTTACGGAAGATACTGTTTCTCATTGTCTCTGCTTAACTAAGTCGGTTTGACGCGTCGTTAACCTCCTTGAACGCGTCGTTGTGAGGCCTTGTTCTATGTCTTCAACCATTTACCACGAAACAGCAGGAAATAGGCCATATATCAGGCCACGGGTCCTGATATTAGACCAGTAATAGATCGATGGTACCGGAAATAGAGTCAATGTTGAGGTGGCAAATGTTTCCGGGGGCAGGACCAATTTGTTTTTCATAACATCCAGTGTGGTATAGTGTCCTTGCCAGCTAGAGAAAATATCGTATTCTTTCTCTTCTTACCATTAGCAATATTGAAGCCAAGCAAGTTCCTCTTCAGTCAGTAAAACTATTATGTAGTTCAACATCAGTGTGAACTTTTCTATCATACGATCTTGGAGGTAAAGGACGGTCTCTTCCCATTCGTCCAAAGCATCAAACTTTCCCTTAACACTAGGCTACAACCAACAGGAATGCATCTCCACGGAGAAAATTAAACATCAATGAAAAAGACCAATAACGGATCATACATCCTAATTCGATTACTAACCTTTGCATCAATGCATCATATATGTCCAAAATAAGAAGGATGAATAGGGCAGAAAGATGACTTTGTATAACTCACTTGTGTCCCAAGCAGGCTGCAGCGGCTTGGTGGCGCTAAATGACTCCAAATTTAGTGGTAAACTAAGATTTAGTGAACTATTAATTTCATTTTTAGTTAACGTTAAAAGTGCATAGCTTTAGCGGGAGGGCTCTTCAAATTCTGAGCAATGTCCCACTAAGTAAATCAATGTACAGTGTCTCGCAATTAGCACGCTGTAGCGCGATAAAGCATGCTAATAACGTATTTTAAGGGCTACACTATTTTGTCCTAGCACGCTATTATTTTCATTTGGTTTAGTGGAGCCATGTGAACCCACGGAGAAAATTAAACTCGTTCTTTTACATACCATACTAGCCCATGCACCAACCGCATGAACTTCATGCATGCTTTTTTTTTTGTCTGTCGGCATATATCAGTTGGTGAAATATGTGTCCACGAAATATTTTCTTCGCATGCAACACAGAAACATAAAAGGAGGCCTGACACTTACGCAACACCGACAGAGACTAGTTAAACTCCAAATTAAGAAGCTGATTTCCTAACAAAAGGACTTTCTGGTCGGGATGAAGCAACTTGGCAGAATATACTTCAGCAGAATTTGTTGTATTCATTGTATGAAGTAGAGGGCGTGGCCCGTGGATGTACTCTCCTTGTCAAGGAAAGAATAAAACTACCAGGCATAATTATTTGTGAACAAAAAAATTATCTTATTCGCATCGCTACTTAGTAGGAAGTTGCTTTTTGCAGCACAAAATGGTGCCATACACTGCTTACAACTCACAGATTTTACAGAAACAGGTTAACATTGGATGCAAAATGATTATATTTCTGCTTTTGAATCCTAGGCCTCCTGTAGTTGTACTCCAAAGACCTTACCGATTTCAGCAATGATGTGGCCAGACACATCGGGACCAAACATCCTAGGCAAATTTGCAGTTAGGTCGACCTCGATTGATTTTAATCTTACAGCTTGGTCCCTCTTGATCATGATCTCCCTCTCGGCCTCTTCCATTTCGGAGGTGTCACGAGCGAAACTATGAAGCCAGATGTGTAGAATCTCCTTCACAGCTGATGCCAGATGACCACACACTATCTCTTGCAAGGTACCCTCCCCTCCTTGCCCGCAGTCGATGGTGACCGACACCGCTGTTGGAGAACATGCACTGCGCACAAAGAGCGACGGCGATCGGTATGGACGGGTTTGTGGCAATTCTTCGATCTTTTCATGTTGCTTGTCCAAGTGAGTATGTTCATAGTACTTGTGGAGGTACTCCGGGTGGAGTGCGAGGTCTTTCCGTAGGAGCAGATCAAGAATCACAACCATTGGAGTTGGGCTGCCTTGTATGAACTCCATGAGGAAATGTGGCGCATCCGTCAAGGCATTTAGGAAAATAAGAACCAACGTAATGTCGACTGTGCCATTGGGACTTTGCAGTGAAGTGACGAGTGCAGCATGAAATCAATCTGTAGACAAGAAATTAGAACATTTAAAGCATACGATTTTTTCTCACAACGTGGATTATAGATCTTTGTTTGTATGGTTGTCAAAAAGGGGAAAATATAGTGGTTTTCTGAGCTCCTATGTAGGTACACTCGCTATCCCTACTATCCATCCATGTGCAGAATTTTTGGGATCCACGGGAGTTTTTTTTTAAATAGACCCGTGGGAGTTGGGGTGTAAACATAATTGCAGACATGTGTTGTGCAGTCGTGCTATTGGTTGCTAATTTTGGAGTGGCCACAGGTACCAAAATATAAGGTGTTTTTCTGTTTAATTAGAATTACAAAAACATCTTATATTTTAGTACAGAGGTAGTAGTAAACAACACTACACACGTGAGAGTGAGAAAGAAAGGTGGCATAGTAAATTGAAGACAAAGAAGCAGTATGAGAATATGAGACACGAGGGAGGAAAATACAGAGAGAAAATCCAAATGGAGTGTTTGGCCTGTGTAACAAAATATGTGTAGAGCGCTTGATCTATCTAAAGATCAAAGTCTTTTCAAAACATTCAAAAGACTGAAGTAGATTGGAATTGGATAGTGGTGAGGAGTGTACCTACATGAGTGCTCCATCTACAACTTTCCATTTATATAGGTGTGCCAGGGCACCTTGATAACTCCATTCTCCCTTCATCCCTAAATATCAGTCTTTCTAGCGGAGCAAAGTCTTTTTGAAGGCGTTATCTTAGTAGATCGCCGCGTCCTCGGTGTCGGAATTGGAGATGTTTGAGATCTTGCTAGCTTGGCTTGCCTCCCTCGCTATGTCTTTCTCCCGTTCGGGCTGAGCATCCTTGTCTCTCTGCTTTGCGTTCCATGCTCATGACTTCCTGTGTTCATGGCATGTGGTGTTCCGTCCTTTGTACTCAATTCTCTTACACAAGTTTTGCGTATTCGTGACAAAAAAAGGTGGTTGTTGAACAAGGTTCTCAAAGCGGAGGACAATGGCATGCCTCACAACAATGCCTCCAAGAAGATTAATTAGCGACACCTCAAACTGACTTAGTTAAGCCGAGATGGTGAGAAACACTCAGTTCTCCATAAAACCCAAGCAACCACTTCACAGTTTTTATCAATCATATCCACGCCGAGCAGACGGCTGTGACTGTGCTCATCTGCAAGCCACCCCGTGAAGATAAGATGTTGGCATGTAGAACTTGTTGCCAAGACGCCCTGCCTTCCCGTCCTGCTTCTGCCAATACGTATGCTACTCCACGTGCTCCACGCGCTGGCCAAGGACTGTAGCTCCTGTACCAACACATTGCTTCATTACTGCCATACTAGTACTATGCACATGCAGAGCTCCCTGTCTCTCCCCCATTCGACTGGTCAAAAGCGCCTTCTACACTAGACTTACTGTAAACAAATATCCAATATGCCTCGTTGTGTTCACATTATATTACGAGCTAAAATATAAAAGCCGTTGATTGTGTGGTGTGAGCAGATTATAACAATGTGTAGAAGAACATAATTCTCTATAGAATGGAGGGGTACAAATTTAACGGAGAAACACAAACCTGTTTTAGAAATTCAAGACATAGCTTTATTTGGTCAGTAAGGAACATTGTTAAATTCTATATATATTAAATAGAAAATAATAAATTAAGGAGTTTTTTAAAATATTTTTAGATTTTACTGTTCATACCAAGACCATATGAGCTCGAGCTGAGAAGGGCACTTTCATTAGGCTTGAGGTTTTATAGATACAATGACATGACACAACATAACTGGTGGGTGTTCTTGTAAATATGCCCTAGAGGCAATAATAAATTAGTTATTATCATATTTCTCTGTTCATGATAATCATTTATTATCCATGCTAGAATTGTATTGATCGGCAACTCAGATACATGTGTGGATACATAGACAACAACATGTCCCTAGTGAGCCTCTATTAGACTAGCTCGTTGATCAAAGATGACTATGATTTCCTAGCCATAGACATGAGTTGTTGTTTGATAACGGGATCACATCATTAGGAGAATGATCTGATGGACAAGACCCAAACTATGAACGTAGCATACGATCGTATCAAGTTTATTGATATCGTTTTCTGCATGTCAAGTATATGTTCCTATGACCATGAGATCATGCAACTCACTGACACCGGAGGAATACCTTGTGTGTACCAAACGTCGCAACGTAACTGGATGACTATAAAGGTTCTCTACATGTATCTCCGAGGGTGTCTGTTGAGTTGGCATGGATCAAGACTGGGATTTGTCACTCCGTATGACCGAGAGGTATCTCAGGGCCCACTCGGTAATACAACATAATAGTAAGCTTGCAAACAACGTGACTAATGGGTTAGCCACGGGATCTTGTATTATGGAACGAGTAAAGAGACTTGCCGGTAACAAGATTGAACTAGGTATGAGGATGCCGACGATTGAATCTCGGGCTAGTAACATACCGATAGACAAAGGGAACTGCATACGGGATTAGTTGAATCCTTGACATCGAGGTTCGACCGATAAGATCTTCGTAGAGTATGTAGGAACCAATATGGGAATCTAGGTCCCTCTATTGGTTATTGACCGTAGAGATGTCTTTGTCATGTCTGCATAGTTCTCGAACCCGTAGGGTCTACACACTTAATGTTTGGTGACGATATAAGTATAGTTGAGTCATTATGGTGGTTCCCGAAAGTTGTTCGGATTCTCAGATGAGATCCCGGACGTGACGAGGAACTCCGGAATGGTCCATAGGTGAAGATTGATATATTGAACGAAGGGTATTGGAGTCCGGAATTGTTCCGAGGGTACCGGGTGATGACCAGCATGAATGAAAGGGGTTTTGGGGGGGCTCGACAAGTGTTGGGGTCCTCATGGGCCAAGGGGAGGGGGCAAACCAGCCCACTAAGGGGTTGTGCGCCCCCCTCACCCCATCCCATGTTTCCAGAGGAGGTGGGGGCGCCCCCTAAGGTTCCCACCCCTTTGGCTTGGGGGCCAAGTCTCCTCAGGCCTTGTTCGGTTCCATGAAAAATGAGAGGGATTGGCAGGGATTAAATCCCATCTAGTTCAAAATTTCCCCAAATCCCCTCCATTCCACTCCAATCCACTTGAGGAGTGGCTTAACCGAACAAGGCCTCAGGGGCAAAACCCATCTAGGGTTTCCCTCTTGTGGCCGCCGGCCCTAGATGGGATCCCTAGGGGCGCCCCATCTCCCCCTTCCCCCTATATATAGAGAGGTAGAGAAAGGGCAACCACACCCTCATACGCCACGGCGTTGCCCCTCCTCTCCCTCGTAGCCTTCTTCCTCTCCATAGCGCTTAGCGAAGCTCTGCTGAGATTCCGCCACCACCACCGCCACCACGCCGTCGTGCTGTCGGAGGAGTCAAGCTACTACTTCACCGTCGCTCACTGGATCGAGGAGGTGAAGGCGTCATCAAGCCGTACGTGTGTTGAACACGGAGGTGCCGTCCGTTTGACACTTGGATCACGAAGACGTTCGCGGGACGGATCGTGATTGGATCGCGAAGACGTTCGACTACATCAACCGCGTACCTTAACGCTTTCTCTTAGCGATCTAAAAGGGTATGTAGATGCAATCTTTCCTCTCGTAGATGGTCATCTCCTAGATTGATCTTGGTGAGCGTAGGAATTCTTTTTCTCATGCAACATTCCCCAACAGGTGTATGTCTCTGGAACAGACAATACATAGAGTCAACACATATGTAAACTCTTAACTTGGTTGTAAATCAAGGCACAGAGTTATATGTCATCATGGGATGCAATTTTTTCATAAGGGACATGAGAGTCCACCTTTCAAGCTTGTATGATGTGATATCAACGCTGATGGAGCTAAAAACCATGAGGAATCCAAATCTAGCATGTTCCTTGACGCATTACAAAGGTCCCCGAGTTCGATGAACCTTTCACTGTTGTGTTTCGTCATCGACATGACCACCTTCTGGATTAATTTAGATAGCAATAGGTTTTCCCATCATGGGAGAACACCAAGGTGTGCCATGGTGCTCATCACCATGAGCTTCACTTTGGCATCGCTGATGAGGTTGGCTGCACCTTCACCACAACGCAGACAACTCTTTTTCTAAGGAAAGCCGTGTAGGCAAGCCCCTCGATAATGTGATCTATACCGCATCGGTGCCAAGATCAATGATGTCACAACCATCTTCATCTTCGACCATCCATTCACAAACTTGAACTCCTCTATGTTAGTATGGGGACCAAATCAAAATAATTGGATTAACCACAACAATCCCAGCTCTGTGAGTTCTTTCTTCCGTGATGAACTGTCGGCACTAGTCCTACATTTTTTCCCTGTGAACCAAGGAGAAAGGGGGCTCAGCAGGAAGAGGATTGCACCATGAGAGAAGCACAGAGGTCAACCCGCTTAAAATATGGAACATGGATTCTGGCAATGCAACGGAGTTGGGTCCTCATATCGATCCGAATGAATCAGTCTTTCTACAAAGGTCAATCTTTGCCTATTAGGCAAGTGGATAGCAAGTTCTAAATTCTGTCTCGGTAGGACATGGATTTCTATTACTATGAAATTCATAAATGAAAATGAAGTAGTTAATTGGAGGGCTACCATTATCCTTTTTCTTGTATGTGTTCCTAAGAGAAGTAATTTGTCCTCATGTTTCGAGGTCTCAAGAAAAGCTATATACATAGGCTAATACAAATAAACCTTGAAGGTCATTTATTACATGCCATACCTTAATGGTGTCAAATAGTTCAGGTTCATGCAATAGAAAACGACGAAAAAACACATGTCCAAAGATTCTTGCAGTGGAAAATATGGAAGATTCCTTCTAAAAGACAATGTTAATATATTCGTGAACTCCTTATGTTGCTTGTAATATTTTTAATCAAATCTTCTCGCGTGTAGCTAATAGCAGACATTATAGGCGGATCGGCGAAAGGACCATAGAGCCATCCATTGGCAATGTACTGGTATGTGGCCTCGGTGTAGTGAACTCCATCCCAGCTCACGTATGTTGTGGGGTCCTTGCAGGCACTCACGCCTGGCATGCCACATATGGCGCTCGTATTCCAGTTGTACTGCCCGCCGCCTCCGCAACAAGCCCGTAGAGCATCAGAATCGGCGACTCCTACAGATTGATCGCAAAATTTCATAAACTCAGTGACACCACAGTGACACGCAAGTGTATGCATGCACAAGCAAATTGTACAAGATTTTAAGTACTTATTACCGAAATGGCTGGGATTTTCAAGGATTGAGATTATTGGGTTGTAGAAGTCAGCAAAGACGATCCTCGCATGGGGGTACTTGCCCCTGAGATGGTCCAGCGCCTCACGGAGGACAAAGTTGTGGTACCTAGCCACGTGGTTGATGTCTCTTAGGCAGCCAATATGGTCGTAGTCCTCCATCCTGCTGAGGCTTGAGCGAGTCGCTAGCACGATGGGTGAGCACCCGTTAGGTGGATTCCCAGGCACGACCACGTATATTGCACCTTCGCTGATAAGCCTCTGTGTTGCAAATTCAATACTAGTTTAATTAATCATGTGTCCAAGTACAAATGTGTCCTAATGTTAGGGCGCAAAATATGGTGCATTAAAATGGAAAACATAATTGAAAAAACTGCACAATATATATACCTCCACGGCCATGACAATAATTTTCACAACTTTTGGTACATAAGACCGCACTTCATCTTCCGTCTTCCCGGCATTCCACAACAAGTCGTAGTCCTTCACTCCAAACTCCCCAACGAAGAAGAGGGCGTTACTGAAGCAATATCTGCGCCCTGAACATATCAACCAGTTTCGCATATGTAACTCAGCAGGAACCAGGGACTATGATGACTAGACTAGAGAACATGTAACAGGCCTGCGGTGCAAATTTCCGGCATGAGTTCCTCAAACCAGCCCAGCTGTACGGTTAGAGAACTGTTCAAAAGCTTGTATGGAACCAGTTTGCTCCTTTCGTAGAAGTCGATGTCGATTGCTGTCGCGCCACCAACAGCAAAATTTACGCCTTTAGACACGTCCGAGCTATTCAACATGGAGGCTTGAAGAAGTGGCAGACCAAACTGCTCGGCTGATATAAAACCAAAACCAAAATCGTAATGTACTCAAACTCCAAATGAAGATGCATGTAAAATTGGAGCAACTTATTCACTTGATGCAACAAATGAGATGATTCAACTCACCGATGAAATCGACGGTGACTCTCCCATCACAGAGGCGGCCAGTGGGGCGGCCAAAGAAGGTCATGCCGTAGGGTGGGTTGCCATTATACTCGGGTATCGCCGGATCAGCCATGATCAGGAAATTGCCAGTGTCAAAGTAGGAATCTCCGGGAGTAAACAAGGAGGTGAAGTAGCTTGAATCGGAGCTCACGCCATTGAGACAGAAAAGGAGGAGAGAGGAGAACAAAAGCGTGAGTGCCATGGCTGCTAAAACTTGGAATGGTGAAGAAAAATCAAAGGCACAAGTCTATTGTGGAAGGAGCTTTCGACCAACCAACCCTGCCATTGGAGGTGGTGGACAGGCAGGCAGCTCTGCATCTGCATAGTACCTTCACGTGGTGGCTTGCAGAGTGTGCATGCAAGGATGCCAAGATCGGGTCGGGCTTGGGCTCTACAAACCGTACCTTCACGTGGTAACTTGCACATGCAGAATGTACCAGGTACCAGATGTTCTGCCGGGGCGCATCCACCTTTTTTTCAGCTTTTGATATTTTTTTTACATTTCATGTCTTTTGAACCAAAAGTCAAATTAGGTTTCGTTTACATATTCGTCTTTCTGGTGATGAGGGTTTTCAAATGAGATCCATTTTGAATATGTCTAATGAGTTTTTAGAATTTTGTTAAGTTTCAACTTATGAAACTTGGTACGAGCAATCGACAAAATCGTAAGCTTGAGAACTTGGGACTGACAAAATCATAAGTTTTAAGTTTTAGCTATGAAACTTGGTACGAGCAACCGACAAAATCGTAAGTTTCAGAACTTGGGACCGACAAAATCCGAGCTTTAAGTTTTAACAAAATCGTAAGTTTCAGAACCTATAACTGACAAAATTGTGTGTTTTAAGTTTCAACTCTAAAAATTTGTACGAGCAACCGACAAAATCACAAGTTTCGAAACCCGCGACCGGCAAAATCATAAGTTTCAAGACTCAAAATTAAAACTTGTTGTGTCCTCATGAGGGATCAAACGACTTTGCGGATCCCGAGGCAATCGAGCGGCAGGTACAACTCGCAGATACGTGTCCTTGCGAATTTTCGATACCAAATGTGGATTTTTGGTACGTATAGTCTATGCTAGGCTGCAACCAATGCAGCCATCCACTCAGCATGGGTTGATAAAAATTATAGAGTGGTTGCTTTGTGTGGTATGAAAAAAGAGTGTTTACATCTTCCATGCTTAATAAGTTAGTCTCACAACATCTCTTACATTGCATATTCTCATGAGCATCGCCTTTTCTTGTCATTTATTATGTTGAACGCATTAAAGGCGACACTTTTGAGGGTTGAAGAACACATTAAAGTACAGGAGACATAGCAGATTGAAATTTGTTGACGCTTTTGAGGGTCTTGCTCATATTGGTGTGCTTCCGATTCTATGTTGTTTTGGAACTTATACAGAGGCCTCACTATTTTGCTCGAGGATTTGCATATCAACTGTGTCCAGTGGGTTGCTCTATGACAAGGCCGATGCGCCTGCCTGCCATGACCGATCGGGGCACTGTGCAGGGAACGAGCGAAAAAGCGCAAAAAAGGTGGCCCTCATCAGGATTCGAACTCGAGACTTCGCCTTAACGTACGAGCGCACATAGACAGTAGAACTATTGAACTGTAGTGGACGAAGAAAGTGTCAATAATATAAGGAATACGCGGCTGCGCTATTTAATGCACTTAGTTTTCTAAATAATTTTAAAAAAATCATTAACTTGAATAGGATCGTCAATTTAAACAAAGTTCATCATTTTTTAAGAAAAGTTCACAAATCTAGAAAAAGTTAGTTGATATGACAAAAAGTTCATCAAACTTTATAAAAAGTTGAACAAACTTTATAAAAAGTTGAACGAACTTTATAAAAAGTTTATCAAATTTGAAAATAGTTCATTGATTTTGAAAAAAAGTTCATCAATTTTAGAAAAAGTTTCACCAATTTTTGGAAAAGTTCATTCGATTTGACAAAAGTTCATCAATTTGAAAAAGAGTTCACGGGCTTAAAAAAATCACGAATTCCAAAAAAGTTCAATTTTTTTGTAAAAATGTTCACCAATCATTAAAAAAGTGCATCAAAATGGGAAAAAAGGTTCATCGATTTGGAAAAGATCATCAATTTTTGAAAGAGCTCATGGATTTTCAAGAAGGGGTTCAGGAATTCGAAAAAAGTTTAACTTTTTTGAAACAATAGTCACCAATCATGAAAAAAGTTCATCAAAAATTGGAAAAGGGTTCGTCGATTTTGGAAAAAAGATCAACAATTTGAAAAAAGTTCACGAATTCAAAAAAAGGTTTACAAAAAATGTTCGCAAAGTCGAGAAAAGTTCGCGAAACAGAAAAAAGGTTCACAAACTTGAAAATAGAAAAAAGAAGAAAAAACCAGCCAAAAAGAAAAAAAACAAGACAAATTCACGTTCTTTATTTGAAGAACTGTAAAGGTCACTTTCAGTCACTAAAGGGCGTTGTCTAGGGCGTTTATTGCGCTCGTACTGAGACCGTGGGGTGAAGGGTTCGAATCTTTCAGGCGCACCTTTTTTTGAAGGATTCAGAGAAGAAGGGAAAAAGAGAGCAGGACGGGCCGGCCCAGTGCGGATCAGGGGGTGTGCGCCCGATTGCACAAACAACTGTATCGGGCGTAGAGGGCGCCGTTTACGAAATGCCGATAATTAAGCCTAATCTCTGTACAAGTCCCCGCTGGAACTCGTTGGAGGAGGCCGAATCAAGGGGGAGGGGTTCTGGCCCCCGCTTGTCGTCCCATTCAGCTTTGCAATAATGGGGGTGTTGCATACGGGGGTTTGCAACAATGGTTGTTCTGGCGGCAGAGCCTTTGCTACTCTTTTGTAGGAGACGGTGCAGCAATGGTGGCTTGGCATCATATCTGGCGGCAACATGTGCTGGTGGGGGAATGAAAGGTGCATGGGAAAGAAGACAAATCCTCCTCCTCCCACTAGTAGAAAATAGGGCATACGGTTGGACCAGATAAGCCCATTAGTCCCGGTTCAGTCACGAACCGGGACCTATGGGGGCATTAGTCCCGATTCGTGTCTCAAACCGGGACTAAAGGCATTAGTCCCGGTTCAAATGAGCCCTTTAGTCCCGGTTTCAGACACGAACCGGGACTAAAGGGTGTTGTGCCCTTTAGTCCCGGTTTGTGTCTCAAACCCGGACTAAAGGTTAGCCCTTTAGTCTCGGTTTGAGACACAAACCGGGAGTAAAGACACAACCCCCCCTCCCCCCCCCCACGTGGATCGCCTTTTCAGTTTTGTAAAAAGCAAAAGAAAATGATACAAAAATTAAAATCCTTCGAATGTAGTTATGTTACTACATCTACTAGTTAGGAAAATTAAAAAACTTCAATTTGGACATGTTTTGCAAAAAAAGTGTTACGAAAATGTAAAACGGCCATATCTTTTGCATACGATGTTGAAAAAAAGCATAATATATCAAAAAAGTCAGCACAAAAATCTGCATCCGATTTTGAATCCTCAAATTCTAAACGGAAAAAAAGTTATGCCCAAATTTCTTTTTTTTAATTTTCATTAAATCTGGTCAAACTATGGTCAAACTACTTATTCAAGAAATATTAGTGTTACTACATAATTATTCAAAAATATTAGTGTGACTAAATAATTATTTCAGTTTTTTTGAATTTTGGTCAAATCTGGTCAAACTGTGCTCAAACTATAGTCAAACTATGGTCAAACTTATTATTCAAGAAATATTAGTGTTACTAAATAATTATTCAAGAATATTAGTGTTACTAAATAATTATTTCAGTTTTTTTGAATTTTGATCAAATCTTGTCAAACTGTGGTCAAACTATGGTCAAACGTATTATTCAAGAAATATTAGTGTTACTAAATAATTATTGTTTTTTAGAATAATAGTTTCAAACTCAAACAGTGAAACGTGTGACTTCATGCTCAAGCTAAACTCCTGAGGGTTAATAGGATTGACATCTTACTATTGTCAGGAAAACAAAAAGTGTAGACTTGGAAACGAGGGAGAGTAGAACCTGGAGGTTAGAAGATGGGTGACCGACTGGGAAGTTAGATGATTTGGAATCATGAGGGATGATTGGAGATTAGAGGTTAAATTGAGCAGTGATGAGGGGGATGAGGGGTGATTAGAGATTAAATTGTAAAATAATTCAGAAATTTGAAAACCCTGGAAAAAAATTCAAAAAATTCAAAAAAAATCGTAAAAATACCGTTAGTCCCGGTTGGTGTTACCAACCGAACTAAAGGTGGAGCTCCAGACAGCCGCCATGTGGAGGGGCTTTAGTCCCGGTTCGTATAAGAACCGGGACTAAAGGGGGGTGCCTTTAGTGACGACCCTTTAGTCCCGGTTCCAGAACCGGGACTAAAGGCCACTACTAGGGAAAAGCCTAGCGGCAGCGCGGGTTTTAGGCCTATTAGTAGCGTGGGCAGGAGTGCTACTGATACGGCGCTACAACTAAAGCTTAGCAGTAGCATGCCTAGACCCACGCTACTGCTAAATCGACTTAGTAGTAGCGCTTCTCCAGAGGAGCGCTACTAGTAATTAGTAGTAGCGCTTCTCCTTGCTCGCGCTACTACTATTATTTCGTATTTTATTTCTTTTTTATTTTATGTTGTATTCATACACCTTTACACAAGTTTTCATACAACCGGAATTTAGAGATTGTTTTTACATCATAATGATTTATTACATCACGGGGTGAAAGAACCGTGGACTAGTTTCAAGTGGATGTCCATCCACTTGAAACTAATCCGCGGTTCTTTCACCCAATGATATAATAATATCATCATCATCATATCATTAACAACTTATCATCATAATACATCATTGTCATATAACACCTCCTCAAGATCATCATTTTCATCAATGACATCACATAGCAAATTGGTCACTAGTCGTAATCACAAGTACTCCTCATCATCAACTCTAACACATTACCACATAATAAACATATTGTACCTCATATGACATACTACATTCTCTTAGGACCTACTACATTTTCTAAGGTAAAATAGCAAAAAACAAGATAGCCCCTGACTCTCCATTATGGAGAATGGAGATTATCCTGTCTCCAATTCTTGCCTTTCGCTGAATGTTACTTCCAAGAAACTCCTTGCGAATGTCCAAACATTTTTTTTCATTCTTTGATGAGCATGTGTTCACCTGTTTTAGAAATCCGATATGCACAGGTGAGCTCCCTAGATTTACCTAGCAGTATGTTCAGAACTGTAAGGCGACCATTCAGTTACATCAGATGAGGCACACAATCCATCGGGAGTTTCTGTTGAAAAACATAGTAATAACTTCGTAGTTAGCAATGATGTACTAGTTTTAGAAGTATGCAAAAGATGCACGGATGTCGTAATAGTAAAAAAATCTTACCAGGGTATCTCCATAGAAGTTACCGTGGTTCAACACATGCACTAGTGGCACGTATTCACCATAATTTGGAGGAGTTCGATAATAGGTATTCTAATCCTCAAGAAGAGTACAAAATGCGATCAGATGATTTTTCTCCTTATAAGTTAATTCAGAGCCATCGGTGTAGTGGGTTTTGTCTACCATCTTCCGCACAGTCTTTGAAGAATCAAATAAGCTGTCAATGGAAATAAGCTATCAACTATTTTGAAATAACCAATATAAATTAGTTAATAACTATGTTTGAGAAACTAACATAGCGGTACAATCGGAAGCGTATCAACAAGGACCCAAATGTCCATATTGTCTTGCTCGATGTCAGGATCACCAAGATCCATCGTGACAATCATACCCTCATAAAAACCATACATTTTGCAAAGTGCATCCCAATTTTGGCAACCAAAATGGATTACGCTCTGAGCATTGCACAGATTTACTTCAAAATCCATATCATGATGGGTCCTTAGGTGTATTTTCTTTGTTTCAAAGTTTTCATGGTCTTCAAAACCCATCCTCTCCAAGACATAACGTCTTGCATGGCATGGGATAAGCTAGTCGAATTGTAAAATATGAAAATTAGACGTTGAAATAGTTGGAGTCATACTTAATTACGAAAAAAACACTTGTCGTTGTTGCATACCGTTTCAACATCAAAGGTCTCCTCGAGCTTAATGCTGAAGTGCCGATATTCGTCCAGCTCAATGAACCTGCCGCACATACCTTGATCGTCGTGGCACCAGCTGCACTCCCCTGGGAGACTGTCGTCGTCCGAGTATGACATTTCCTACGTTCATAATTTAAAGATTAAACTTGTACAATTAAATATATGTACTAAAAAACCTAAATTAGATCATTATTTTTTGAGAAAATCCAGGCCACTCGATATTTCCTACAGATTCTAGCACAAGTCATTCCAGAATTCACAGAAAAATCCGGCACGACCTTTGCTAAAAAAGGACATATCGAGCGCCTGAATTTTGCCGGAATGGAAATTAATCAACACTCCGGCAAAACATAGGCCACACGGAGGTGTAAACTGAACACGAACGGCCACTTGGGCAACCACATATCCTGTTTGAACAACACAAGATATACATGGATATTTGGCTGGTCTCACCTCGAGGTCGGAGGGGGTCGGTGATGGGGACGACGGCGGGCATGATGGAGGGGCTCCTTGATTTCTGCAAAAGCAAAAACCGTATAAGTTATCACTAATGCATCCCGAATAATTGCTTAAACTCAAAAATAACAACAAATATGACATGTTCAACTAGTTTTATTAATTCAACTAGTTCTTACTAAATATAAACTTACTATAAATAGGAAAAAAACTAGTTCTTTCTAAAAATAATGTAGTTCAACTAGTTATATTAATTATCTTACTAAAAATACATTAGTTCTATTAATTCAACTAGTTCAACTAGTTTATTAATTTACTTATTAAACTAGTTCAACTAACTAAAGTAGTTCAACTACAACTACTATTAATCATACTGCCCTAGTTAACTAGTACCATCACTACTACTAATTAACATCTACTACTACTAAAAATCATTATCTATGAACCCTAAATTAACATATACTACTACTAAAGAACATCTAGTACTAACTAAGCAGAGAGAAAGGGGGTGGGGGCGACGGAGAGGTAGGGGTAGCGAGGGCGGGATCGAGATCGGGAGGCGGCGGTGTTGGGTGGGCTCGCGTGGCGGCGGTGAGGTCGAGGGCGGTGGGAGGAGGGAGGAGGGGCGGCCGTAGGCGGAGGGAGGAGGGCACGGTGCAAGGAGGAGGGAGGAGGGCGCGGTATTGCTATGGGCTCAGGATCAAGGATGTACTTGTTATTGCAAACGAGTTATTGCTTTGTATTTTTACATGCCGGTGGTTGGAAGGCGATAATAATTTCTGTATGTCTACACATAGTATATTCATCCCACCGGAAAAAGCATCAAGAATGTGTGTGCAGAGATGTCTTGGAGGGACAATATATGTTTGTTTTCCCTACATGCCAATCCACCTTATTATATTAGGACATATTACTCATCTCTAATATTGTTTTTTTTCTAATTTATGAACATATTATGCCTACAATGATGAGCTATTCTATTAGGATAATTAAATTAGGGAGCCTTAATAAATAATAGTATAAAGATGGTACTGAAGGAGGCTTTGCAACTAGCAAGGTACTCTGTTTACAATCTAACTGGTATTTCTTAAAAGATGTATGGCTGTTGTGTCTCTCAGGCAATATAAAACATGATTCTACATGCTCTGCTAAATTTGCAACTTTCAATGTTTTGTGGGGCCTTTCCTCTCAACTGTAGAGATTTTACCTAAAGGTGTTCTTCCCTGATTTTTCTGTGTGTGACTCTAGCTATTTTACTTCATTTATGTTGTTTGTTTCGTCAATTCTGCTGAAGTTACTGTAGTTGACTGATTTGAATTGTTGATCGTCCACCTTCAAGGTTATAATTGCTAAAGAAGCAGCAGGAGATTTTGAATATATGGTCCGACAACTTCCACCTGATCAGATTGAAAATAAAAGTAGAAGATTGCATCCAGCGAACAATGATTAAGCATATTCATCGAACAAAGCATTGAATATACAAAGGTCTCCACAAGGTTTGCATAAGAAGGTAATGTTCCTTCTTTAAATTGTCCGAGCTTGTGGGGCGGAACCAACTTTCGGATGTTTATACTCCCTCCGTTCCTAAATGTAAGTCTTTATAGAGATTCTACTAAATGGACTACATACGAAGCAAAATGAATGAATACACACTTAAAATGCATCTATATACATCCGTATGTAGTTCATAGTGGAATCTCTACAGAGACTTATATTTAGGAACAGAGGGAGTATCATGCATGTTTAGGGCCTTGTCTCTATATTTTTAATGTGAAATCATAGTAATATGTGAACAACATTTGCACTGGTGTAAGCTTGCACGTTTGCTACAGGAGGGTAGAGTTGGTGTAGCCTCATTAGTTTCTTTGTTGATATACTAACAAGTTACCCTGTGCGATTTCTCGACTATTTGGAGATCTGGTCGCGTGCAAGATTGGAGCGCCCTGTGGAATTCCTCGACTGTTTGACACAGCGAGCGTCGAACGGGAGGGCTCCCAGGGGAGGCACGCCCGCCAGGGGCATCTCCTTCGTTTGGGCAAGGCCACCGCTTCCCTTTTTGCCACCAGTGAATAACAGTCGCGGCACCACATCATTCACTTGCCTACGATAGATTGACGGGCGGTCCACTCCACTACTCCATCTCATGTTGTATATTTCCTCTCTTTATATCAAATAAAGTATAGCATGTAAATATGTTTAAATTCAGAAATAACATTTTCCTTCTATCTTCACTTATACTGTTTGGGTTAGTATAAATAAATTCAGCGGATGCTCTTATTTGAAGCCAGATTATAGGATTATTCCTCTGGTGTTATTGATGGTTTGATCTAGAATTTGGTATGATGTATAACCATCAGTTCGGTAGATGATTCCTTTATATTACTTCAAAGGCCTGGCAATGAATTTGGATTAAAGTTACGAACATGATTCACTGAAAATTGGCAGATGGATGTCATGAATTTGTAAGTATATGAAATTGTACTTTGTAGTTCTATTTCTCTATGGTCTTGCTTCTTAATTTCGATTTTATCTTGGGTGGATTTTCAAAACACACATGAGTGTTATCCTTTTGTGTTTATTGATAGAAAAACACATTAGATATATCTTAATTTTAGTTGAGTAATTGAGTAGAGTACAAGTAAATTGAAACACGAAGCAAAAGCTTTGACGTTTCATTAATTAAGCAGAACACCGTAAGCACCACTCTCAACAGTCTGCTGCCGAATGACACAACAAACGGCAACCACACAAACACACACTAGCTGGGGCACTCTGCCAAACAAACCACCATTCCATCACCTGCTCGAAAGAAGTCATGAGGCACTCTCCCGCGGCGATGAAGAGACAAGCATTCCACACGCCTGTGTTAGTTGCAACCCACACGACACGGTCCATGTTGTCGAAGTTGCAAAGCTCTCGCGGCTGCCGCCCTGACGTCCACTCCTCCAACACACCTTGCTCACTCAACCGGTACCGCTTTTGGGGTTGTCGCTCCGGCATGGCACAGACGTGCGTTGCACGTGCACGCTTACTAGTTATTCTAAGAACCAAAGTAATAGCCTGACCATAATTAATTTAATCGATATGCAAGCTTCCAATTAATAAATTATATATGCACAAATAAAATTCCATGAATCTACATCAATTGTGTTGTTGTATTTCTATCAGTGCTCGGATCTTTGTTTTCTCTTATCATTGTAAGAGGCATGTTAATTCTATTAAGAACTTGGTGAAAAGCGGGTTAACCTAAAAAAAAATCTCTTGTGCCAATGTCTTAGCCCCCCCCCCCCCATGGTCAAATCCTGGCTCCGTCCCTGGAGATGACACGACTAAACCAGTGCCATGAAGCTCGTAGACAACATGAGTTTGAGCATCTGGAGCAAGAGCATGATAAAATGTGTTGTGTTTACGAAAACAAGCATGACCTCAACATCGAGTTAGAGAACTGCTAGGATCGTTACCTTACCTCTAAGAGCACAAGAGTAAGAAGTTGAATCTGGAGCGTGATATGTTCGAGAAGTTGACCAGCCAGCTGGTTGTTTTGTGAGAAAGGGGGCCTGCTTTTGTCACTCACTGGCTATTGTGCCTATGTTTGTTTTATGTTAACAATGCCATTATTTAAAATGACAGTTCAGATGTGTAAGGTAGAAAGGAATGATTATTTGAAAAAAAAATTCCCAACTTAACTAGAATGTAGAATAATAATGCTAATTCGCACGCGCGCGTTGGAGCGTGCACTTTTCGACAAGGCACTTAGGCCAGATTAGGCAATCCAGTTGCGTACCCCCTTTCCTATTCTTTGCTTTTTTTTCTTTATATGCAACGGAAAGCACAGACCACCGGCCCACCCACCCATAAAAATCAGGGGGCCCAAGAGATTAGAGAGAGGATTTTGCATAAAGACAGCCATCCGTGCCCTTAAAATCAGGGGAGAGGGATTAATGAGGTTGAAAAGAGAGATAAGATACTGGGCCCATAACTAAAATCATGGGGCAAGCGTAACGCGCGTTGCAATGAGCGCACGCGTAAAAGTCTGTATTTACTTTTGAGGGGGCATGTGTCCCCTACTTTTGTCACTCGCTAGTTGTTGTGCCTATGTTTGTTCTATGTTAACAATGCCATTATTTAAAAGAATAGTTCAGGTGCGTAAAGTAGAAGAGAATTATTATTTGAATTTTTATTTCTCCCTACTTAATTAGAATGTATAGAATAAAAATGTTAATTCGCACGTGCGTTGGAGTGTGCAGTTTCTAACAGGGCACTTAGGCCGGATTAGGCAATCCAGTTGCGTGCTCCCTTTCCTATTCTTTCCTTTTTATCCTTTGCATGCAACAAAAAGCACAGGTTACCTGTCCACCCACCCCTGAAAATTAGGGGTCCCAAGAGATTAGAGAGAGGATTTTACATACACACTGCAATTCACGTCCTTAAAATCAGGAGAGAGTGATTAATGAGGTTGCAGAGAGATTAGATACGGGGGCCACAACTAAAATCAGGGGCAAGCCTATCACGTGTTGTGACTAGCGCATGCGTAAAAGTCCGTATTTACTTTTGAGGGGGCATGTGTCCCCTGCTTCTCTCGCTCGCTAGTTGTTGTGCCTATGTTTGTTCTAGGGTTTGTCTAGGACTCAGTCGACTGAGACTTCGCAAATCTCAGTCGGCTGACGTCAGCGTACAATTTTTCTGCGTTGAATTGTAGTATATATTAGCATGGGCACCATATTGGTACGTAAGTATATCGCTACCGTACCTTTCCAGGCTCGTGAGCTTACATGGGCCTGCAAATCGGCCCATTGGTTCCTTCACGTCACGTGATGTGTTCCTTTCTCTCTTTGTGTACCTCTTGCTTTCTCTTTTATTCTCATCATTTTTAATAGATTTGAATTGTATAAAAAAATATTTATGCAAATAAGTAAAATGTCAAAACAGCAAGAAAAAAAAACGCAAAAATAATTTCCCGCTCTTCGTACCATCTTGCTCTCTCTTTGTTTTTCTTATCATTCTTCAAAAAACAATTTCTATTTAAAAAGATCTTTCATGTTACCAAAATAAAATTAAAAACCAAATAAAAACGAAAAATAAAGACAAAAATGAAACTAAAAACTATATGAAATGAAACTATAACAAAAATATAATTATAAACTAAAAATAAAAAATAAAACCAAAGAAGAGAAAAGGAAATGCACCCCACCCACACACACACATAAAAACACGGAGTTGCTATTGTATTGAAGACATGTAGTTGCACTTGGTGTCGACATTAGCATAGTGGAGGATATGCAACTCCCCTGAACAAAAACACTGCTAAGTTACATGCACATTCAAGACATGCACATGCAGTCGGAGTGACACTTGCAGTTGCATGCCTAGTGGCAGACATGCAACTCCCCCCGAACAAAAAACCGACTAAGTTGTTGTCATGTTGAAGTCATGCAGTTGCAGCCGGGGGCAACACTTGAAGCTGCATGTCTAGTGGCAGACATGCAACTTCATGGGACAAAAAACACTGCTAAGTTGTAGTCACATTGAAGACATGCAATTGAGTCGGGGGCAACACTTGTAGTTGCATGTCTAGAGGCAGACATGCAACTCCCTCCCACCGCTAAGTTGCAGTCGCGTTGAAGACATGCAGTTGCAGTCGGGGGAGACACTTGCAGTTGCGGTCGGGTCTACACTTGCAGTTGCATGTCTAGTGGCAGACATGCAACTCGATCCCGGACAAAAACCAACGCTAAGTTGCAATCATTTTGAAGACATGAAGTTGAGGGCGACACCTGTAGTTGCATGTCTAGTAATATACATGCAATTTCCCTCTTCACCCCCGGACAGAAAACATGACTAAGTTGTAGTCGCATTGAAGGCATGGAGTTGTAGTTAGAGGACGAAACTTGCAGTTGCATGCCTAATGGCAGACGCACAACTACCCCACTCCCACGACAAAACATAACAGAATTGCAATCGCATTCAAGGCATGCGGTTGCAAAAATCGAGGGTGACACTTGCAGTTGCATGTCTAGTAGCGAACATGCAACTCCCCGTCCCCGACAAAACACCACCGAGTTGCAGCCGCGTTGAAGAGATGTGGTTGCATTCATGGGCGACACCTGCAGTTGCGGGTCTAGTGACGGACATGCATCTACCCCCACTCCTGACAAAACATAACAGAGCTGCAATCTCATTGAAGACATGAAGTTGCAAATCGAAGGCGACACTTGTAGTTGCATGCCTAGTCGCGGACATGCAAATGCCCGTCCCGACAAAAGACAACCGAGTTGTAGTCATGTTGAAGACATGCGTTTGCAGTCAGTGGGTGGACATGCAACTGGAAGATGGAAATTTGGAAATCGTCTTGAGAAGACAAAAAATCAAAAAGAAATACAAAATGCCATCAAGAGCCATCCCCAAGCGGCACGCACGTGCGCACACATTATCTATTAGTCTTATTTATATTTTTAAAAATAATCCATAATAAATATGTAAGCAAACCGTATATAAAAAAGTAGAGTTGCGAAAAACAAACAAATAAGATACAAGAGAAACATGTATCATAGATTAGTTGTATTTCAAAAATTGTTAAAAAAAGAATAAAAAATACAAGATGGCATTCTTTTTTTGCAAGACTACCCCCTCAAAGATGACATTCTAATTAATATGGTTAGTTGCACAACAAGTTATGCGCTGTTTAAATATATCAAAACATATGTTGTGAAAACTTAAAAAGAACAAAAAAACGGCACCTAAAAAAATATTAGAGATGTCCCTATGAACTACCAATCACTATGTTTTTTTCCTCCTTATGACTCGTACTTTCGCATAACTCCACCTTCAACTTTTTTTCATGCTCTTATGGAGGAGAGTAAACATCTACATAGGAGGATCCAAAAAATTATGCAGATAAACTATGAGGAAAACAAAAAATGGAAAATAAAATATAAGGAAGACATCACGCCACAACCTACAACCCACATAGAAAAGGCCCAGGATGGGTGGACAATGACCACAACGACACAACTGATAGCCCACTGTCTGCTACGATAGAAACAGGGCACGAGCAAACATACACAATAACGCGCAGATTAATCAAATTGGATTGGCTAACCTCGGTCGACTGAGACTTCACTAAATCTCAGTCGACTGAGATTTAGCACAACCGTTTGTTCTATGTTATCAATCCCATTATTTAAGAGAATAGTTCGGGTGCGGAAGGTAGAAATGAATGATTGTTTGAATTTTTATTTTCTCCTACTTAATTAACATGTAGAATAATAATACTAATTCGCACGCGCGCGTTGGAGCGTGCAGTTTCCGACATGGCACTTAGGTCAGATTAGGCAATCGAATTGCATGCTCCCTTTCCTATTGTTTCATTTTTTTTCTTTACATGCAACAGAAAGCACATGCCGAGATTAGAGAGAGGATTTTACATACACACAGCCATCTGCGTCCTTAAAATCAGGGGAGAGGGATTAATGAGGTTGGGGAGAGATTAGATACTAGGCACACATGTAAAATCAGGGGGCAAGCTTATCGCGCGTTGTGATAAGCGCACGCGTAAAAGTCTGTATTTACTTTTGAGGGGGCATGTGTCCCCTGCTTCTGTCACTCGCTAGGGGGAGGGGGCATGTGTCCCCTGCTTTTGTCACTCGCTAACTGTTGTGCCTATGTTTGTTCTATGTTAACAATGCCATTATTTAAGAGGATATTTCAAGTGCGTAAGGTACAAAAGAATGATTATTTGAATTTTTATTCCCTACTTAATTAGAATGTAGAATAATAATGTTATAATTCGCGCGCGCGTGTTGGAGCGTGCAGTTTTCGACAAGGCACTTAGGCCAGATTAGGCAATCCAGTTGCGTGCTCCCTTTTCTATTCTTTTTTTTCATGTAACGGAAAGCACATGCCACCTGCCCACCCACACCTGAAAATCAGGGGGGCCAAGATATTAGAGAGAGGATTTTACATACACACACCCATCCGCGCCCTTAAAATCAGGGGAGATGGATCAATGAGTTGGAGAGAGATTCGATACCGGGCCACAACTAAAATCAGGGGGCAAGCCTATCACATGTTGCGATGAGCGTACGCGTAGAAGTCTGTATTTACTTTTGAGGAGAATGTGTCCCCTGCTTTTGTCACTAGCTAGCGTGCGGCGGGGAGGGGGGGGGGTGCGGTGCATGTTTATCACTCGCTACTTGTTGTGCCTATGTTTGTTCTATGTTAACAATGCAATTATTTAAGAGGACAGTTCAAGTGCGTAAGGTAGAAATGAATAATTATTTGAATTTTTATTTTCCCCTACTTAACTAGAATGTAGAATAATAATGCTAATTCGCACGTGCACGTTGGAGCGTGCAGTTTCCGACAAGGTACTTAGGCTAGATTAGGCAATCCAGTTGCATGCTCTCTTTCCTATTGTTTTCTTTTTTTTGCATGCAACAGAAAGCACATGCCAACTGCCCACCGACCCCTGAAAATCAAGGGCCAAGAGATGAGATAGAGGATTTTACATACACACAGCCATCGGCGCCCTTAAAATCAGGGGAGAGGGATTAATGAGGTTGGAGAGAAATTAGATACTGGACCCACAACTAAAATCAGGGAGCAAAAGCCTATCACGTGTTGCGACAAGCGCACATGTAAATGTCTGTATTTGCTTTTGAGCTTATTATATGTTGAAAGCAGGGTTGTCTTCCGACTCAACTTTGTGAAAACATCGTGGCTGGTAGTTGAACACATCGATTTAGAGCCACCGGTACACACCTAAACCAGTACCATGAAGAGCTTGCATACAGCATGAGTTGGAGCATGTGGACCAAGAGCATGATAAATGTGTTGTGCTTACGAAACCAAGCATGACCTCAACCTTGAGCGAAAGCCCCTGAATTTTCCTATAATCGACCCGCAGTCCCATATTAAGTGAAAATACAAATTGCTAGAAGAAGGATTCAAACCCTGGTGGTTTCACAAGATCATTGACACACTAACCAACTCATCTAGCCTATGTTTCTTGCCCATAGGAAGGAACTTGTGCTATTTCTATGAGCAAATCCTGAGCGTTTCTTCTTAGAATAAGCCTGGGCGTTTCACTACCCAACATATTCTCACACAAGCAAAAACAAATAGTCGAGGTCACGGATGTGCATCACAACATGATCGAGCCAAAATTTTGGCGATGTCCATAAAAATTCACAGATGTGCATGTGAAATTTCAATTTCAAACAAAAAAAATCATATAATGTATGAAAAATTGCATCAATGAACACTTAGAATTTTCATGTCTATAGAAAACAATCTCTTTGACTTATTGTATTTTTCTTACTTTTTTTAAAAGTTCAATACATACTTTTCACATGGTTTTCACCAATTTTCACGCAAACCAGGTTTCCACTAGGTATTCTCATTTTTTTTTTATAAAAAAGCCCCCTCTCTGATTTCATCAAGTGAGACCAAGTGTGTTTTATACAAAAAAAAAATTACACAAGTACATCTATCAAAAGAAAACGACATCCGCGATTCAAACAAACAATCATCGAGCGGTGAACGAGAGGCACATGCAAGTGCGTGTAAATCAGTTAGTGCGAGCAAGACACTGCAATTAATCATTGGAAATCCAACATTGCTTTATCTTATGCATAATTAATCTGATTTTTAAGAGAAAATCAAGGGTGTTAAATTGAACACTTTTGTTGTAAGTTCTACAATTATTTCCCTCCATTCTTGATTCTACCATTTTTTATTTTAGTGAAACTCTCGTAGGCATGACTACAATAACATTATTTTAACACTATAACTAGAAGGTTTACTAGAGATGAGAGTAACCTTTTTTGTGACTTCTCAAAATATGATGTGCACTAGATTTTTTTTTTGAAAATTACTCTTCCTCTATCCATATACATACATAATTTGTTAGGTTGGATAGAAGAAGTGGCATGCGGAGCAGGTTTGTGAAATGGACAAGATCTAACAATTCTCACTAAATTTGAATCCACGTCAAAAAATTATCCCGTTGCAACGCACGGGCATCTGTGCTAGTATTAATAATGCCATTATTTGAGAGGATATTTCAGGTGCGTAAGGTAGACACGAATGATTATTTGAATTTTTATTTTCCCATACTTAATTAGAATATAGAATAATATGTCATTTCTATTTACTTTGAGCTAATTATGTGCTCATGCAGATGAATCTGTGTGCAAAAATTAAAGATGCAGGAGAACAAGAAATTGACAAGGCAGCAGACTAGATGTTACATGCATATGAATCTGTATGCACAATTCTCATAAGGCAACATACTAGATGTTACATGTAGATGACAAAAAGAAGAAGAAGGCGATCATATGTGCCAGTGAATTACAAACGAAGTTGACAGGAAGGAGAACGGATCGACCCAGAAGCCAGATTGTTTGGAGAGGAGGCGTCGTAGAGGTAGAGGGAATCGAGTAGACGCAGAGGGAGATGAACCATCAAAGAGCATTGTGGCAGTAAGGACGAAGCGCCGTCACGCATGCCCGTTATTAATAATTGGCACGGGGACTTGTTGTTCGGTTGTTAGACTCCTCCTGTCCGTTGGACTCCTTGCTTTCTTTTTTTCTTTTCTTTTTCAAATGGGCTCCTCCTATTATAATAGGCCCATATAAGAAAGCGGAAGAGATTATGTGTTCAATTCTTGTCTAAAACTACCCCTTCATGACCGCCCTCAAAAGGAAAATTCTCTGTGTGATCGACAACTCGGCATGCCTATCGTATCGTTTGTTTACATTATATCCCTATATTTTCTCGTGGACGGTTGTTA
>NC_041391.1:6129844-6187363 GCF_002162155.2 Triticum dicoccoides | reverse complement strand
AGAGGATCAAATCAAATCAGGCTAAGCCTAGGCATGGCCTGAGGGAGGTGGGGGGTTGAAACTCTAGAATATCAGAGGATCAAATCAAATCAGGCTAACTAGGAATGGCCTGACGGAGGTGAGGGGGGGTTGAAACTCTAGAACACCAGAGGATCAAATCAAATCATGCTAAGCCTAGGCATGGCCTGAGGGAACATCAGAGGATCAAAGCAAATCAGCCTAAGACTAGGCATGGCCTGAGGGAGGTGGGGAGGAAGGGGACCTACGTGGAGAGCATCATCCATCATCCATTCCTCGAAGCAGAACTATGTCTCCGGCTTGCGCTCAAGGATGTCGATACCCTTCTACATGAAGCTCCACCCATTCCCTTCAGACCAATCATCTTGCAGTCATCCTTGCCCTGCCCACCTCGAAGCAGACCTACGTGGAGAACACCAGAAGGGATGTGTTGTGTTGCGTTCGTCGCCGCGTGGGTTTGTGTCGTTTGGGGAGACATACGCGGGAGGACGGGATTGTCGCACACTGGCATCAAAGACATTTTGACTGGTTCCGACAGTACAAAAAAAAGGACATATTGGCTGTAGAACCGGGTGGTTGACTGGTTCCGACACGTACGATTTGATTCTGCTGCCGCGGGTTGAGAAGGAGGAGCCATCGCAGTGGTCTGGTACATGCGAGGGATCAACAATTTGGCTGTAGATCCGAGTCACACGTTGTCAGGTCAGTCAGACGGATGTTGCACCATGCTGATGTTGAGAGAATTGCTAGTAGAGGATCAGCTTCTTAAGAATGTGCCAGCAAAAGCATACACCTTGTTAAGAATGCATGATTTTTCCACTAGTATTCACTTCTTATTAGGGATCCCTTTCTGCCTGTTCGCTGCCGCTTCTTCTTGTTGGGTGTATGTCACTAATCAGAGCAGGGCAGGGGATTTCTGCCCTTCCTAGTCGATTTCACCCTGAATATCCTGGGGGTCCGCATCGCCGTATCCGTGCGTCTTCTTCTGATTATCCGTGCGTGTTATTACAGGGGGAGCTGGCACCAGTGCCGGATCACTCGGCTATAGTGCGGTACAGCCAAATCAGGGGCTTAATAAGCTGCAGAATCGCACACATGTCGAACAGTACAGTCGATGCCAGGCCACACGGCCAGTGGCAACGCAGGCATCTGCTCGGCGTCGGCTGGTGTCCGAATTGCTGCTCCGGCGGATAACCACTCTGCTTGTTCTGCAGAAAACAGAGCTTCTCTCGCCTCTCCTTAGCTGCCCTGTTTGACTTATGCACCATGTATTGTTCTCTTATTACTGTCTCCGTTCTCTTGTTGAATTCATGCTGATACAAAATGTTTGAAATATCGCCTCAAGGCCGCAGCTCCTTCCGGATTCGCGGCAGGAAGCAGCTCTCCCTCGTTTCGCCCCCGTTGGTCTCGGTGCCCCCCACCAGGAAGCAGCTCTACCTCGTTTCGCCCCCCAGAGGGTCTGGCTGCCCCCAACTAGGCAGCATACAAATAATGATAACCAATTGGACACCTTAATTGTTTTTGTTCAGTCTAGGACACAATCAGTAGATGAGAATGCTTCTCCTCGTTGGATTAGAAGGGACGTGGGTCCTCTTCTGTTGGTAGTTTCCACGTGTCCCACTTCATAGAAATAGTTGCACCCAAGAATCACGGTGGATTAATTAGCATTAGGAACGAGTGGGTGGTCCACATTTGTTCCCGTCTATTTTGCTTCGTCAAAGTAACAACACCAGAAAATCAAGCATGTACAAAACTGCAAATCTATTTATTTCTTTCTTTCTACTTTTTCATATTCACATATTTTCTACTCGATGAAAATATGTTTCCACTGATCCTAGATTTGCTTCCGGTACATGTTGATTTTGGTTAGGGATGGCAGTTTTGCCCATGGGTATGGGTATCCACGGGTACCCTACCCGAAAATACTGGGCATGTGCAGGACTTCACAAGATTTTGTACCCATGGATAATGGGTATCCTTACCCAAAAATGTATGGGTAGGGCATGGTATGGAATTACGCCCATGAATAACTCAATGGATACCCAGAAAAATTTAATAACTAAAAATAACTCCTTTGAGATGTCGGGTCAACGTCCTACTCATATGGCCCAATCCATAATACCTTATTTCCTCAACCAACCACAGCTCATAGGCCCATAGCCACAAGCTTGCCACTCCCCCTACGTCCCATGTGACCCCTTAAAATGATGAAATCTCGATTCATCACTAGTGGTTGCTTGTCCAACTCTCGAACCAGCGATCTGTAGTTCCCGCCGCTGCCTCCCACTATATTTGGCCTTGTACCAAATTATTATTGTACTCCTTTGCCGCCTCCAATAGCCACCCCACGGAAAGAGGCCGTGTCGGTGCTAGACCGATCGCACAAAATCACTTAAAATTTAGAATCATGTATCTAGTTTTTTAAATGTGAATGCTATACATTGTATCCATCAGATACCTTATAGGATACCCGATAAGTATGGGCATGGATGTCAATTTGTGCCCATGAGTATTGAAATGGCTGGGTATAGAAAGTTTTTATGGGTATGGGTCTGGATAGAAATGAGTTGTACCCGCCCATAACCTACCCATTGCCATCCCTAATTTTGGTTCGATTTAAGTATCAATCTAATTTTCTTTTAGTGATTTTTTCTTAAAAATCATGAACTTTTCATAAATTCTTGAACTTGTTTCAAACCGAGATACAAATTCGTAAACATTTCTCAAATTCACATACATTTATTTTTAAAACACGCAAACTTTTTTTTCAAATTCATACACTTTTTATCAAATCGGTGATTCAAAACCGATGGACCTTCTTTCCAATTTTGTGTTTTCTGTATCAAAATCAATGAGTTTTTCGGTAAAACAAAATAACCGAAAATAGCTTTGCTGTTTGGAAAATAACCGCATATATAAGTTGAACCACTCGTCACCCTCCTTTTATTGCCCTTCATCCGCCTCACTGCAGCTCACCCAACGACGTGGTACTAACTGCGCAACACATCGGAGGGTGGCACACGCGGGACGCGGAAGGCCTCTAGCCTAGGTTGCCTGACGCACCCAGGCCCGCCAGCATGTGGGCATGGCCATTGAAGGTCTCCATGCAAAATTTGAAAGAACCCGGACACCAAGCGCACGTTGCGCCACCTGCAGACTGTATTTTATGTTTTTTTACTAAAACACCCCTAGAAAACGTATATAATGTCAGAAAGCAACGGAATTTGGCATGCATGCTTTCCATGGTGATGCCAGTGTGTGGAAAAATTTGGATCCATTTCATTAATATGAAAAAAGAACACGTTCGAGACTACCGATAGACGCGAACGATCCCAGTCAAACATGGCGTAGGTCATGTCTTGCATGAAATGACACAAAAATTTGCCAGCGTGTGGGCATACCCTTGGAAGGCCTCCATGCAAAAATTGAACGAATTCGGATACCAAACGCATGTCGCGTCACATACGGGCAATATATTAGGGCTTTTTCACGGGGAAAACCACGAAAAATGCATAGAATGTTAGAAAACAAAGAAATTTGGCGTGCATGCCTTCCATGGTTATTCCAGTGTGTGGAAAAAAATTGTTCCGTTTTATAAACCTGAAAAAAATGCTTCGAGACTTGTCATACTGGCAGACCCGAACGATCCCGGTTGAACATGGTGTAGGTTCTGGCATGCATGAAATGACACCAAATTTTTCCAGTGTATGGATATGACCAAGGTAGTCCACGTAAAATTTGAATGAATTTGGACACTGAACCCACGTTGCATCACGTGCGGGCAGTATTTTAGGGTTTTTTCACTAGGAGAACCCTAGAAAATGAATATAATGTCAGAAGGCAACAAAACTAGGCATGAATGCCTTCCATAGTAATGCCAATGTGTGGAATTTTTTGGCTCCATTTGGTTAATGTGAAAAAACTGGTAATAGATGGTGTTGTTGATGGTGAACTCCTTGCTCTTGAGTTCAAATGATAGTCTCCCAACACTCAAACAGTCTCTCATAGATTTGGCTTTGGCAGGAGAGGGGATTGAATGGAAAGCAACTTGAGGAAGGCTAGAAATCAAGGTTCAAATGATTGGATTGGAATTTCTTGATCTCAACACATGAGTAGGTGGTTCTCTCTTTAGAAAATGAGTAGTGAAAGTTGTGGTTCGTTCTGATGTCTCTCTCTAGAGTTGGTGGCGGTGGAAGGGTATAAATAGGCAGCACAAAAAATCCAACCATTACAAGCCTTTGACCCAACTCGATGACATCGACATGACAATCTCGGTGAGACCGACTAGTGTAAACAGATGATCCATCCATCGGTCCTATGCATAGCTTGGTGTTGGCCGAAAACAAAACGACAGACGTGCCACACAAGATCGAGTTTTAGCTTTTCTCCATCGCGTGTGTGCTTCCGCGGGAATGGGCAAGACGTAATGTATCAGTACATGCTCACACGTCAACGCATGCATATGTGTGTCAACACACTCAATAATCAAAGGCAGTCTTGAAAAATGCATTAGGCCCTACATATATGGATGAAGGGAGTAAGTGCTGTGACGGGTAAGAGACGATGATGCCAACAATGCAAACACATCGTTCAGCAGCACTCTACAAAATGTCATCCTTCCAAGCAAACTCAAAACAAACAGCTATCTTAATGAAAGGCAAAGAGATAACACAACAAAGTTTTACAAACATCAATATGATCCACAATCTTTCAAGACCAGCTTTGGTTCACATAATAAACTGGACGAGCAAGTCTCTCTAGTTATCATGTGATACACAGTACCACAAAGGAACTCACAAATCCACCAGCAAGACATCAGCTAAAGCTTCTACCCACCACCAACCGTGGAACCCATGCAGCCAGAATCTTTTACTCGAATCCAACCTAGATAAGATGAAACACAGGAAACTGGAGTGCACAGACAAACTAATCTTCATCCATACCACCTTGTTTGGGGGGTCGCGGACCTCCTGCTGGCTTTGCCATGATGATCTGTGTTCCACATATTAGCATATGAATAAACGGCCATTGTTTTATGCATATGAAGATGACATGAAAGATTGACAATCCTACCTGGTCAACCCGTAGTACTGTACATACAACATCTGCTGAGTATTTTAGAGCGAAGGACCTGATTGAAGGGGAAAAAGTGAAGTGGGACATAACAACCTATGTACGCACTTCAAACTTTAAATACACAAATTAATATATATTTTGTGGAATAAATACACATATTAATAAACTGGGCATGAAAGCACGGAAAATATAGATGACAACACAAATTATTGAACTGGGTATGAGAAAGAACTGATTATGTACAAGGCACCTTGACGTAGCATTTTCGTGGTATCATGGACAACAGCCGGTAACAGTATATTCGCATCATATCAGGATATAGATTGAAACGATAAGGACCATAAACAGACATTGTCAAAGCTTGTAGAAGGATTTCCACACCTATTGACAACAAGATGTTGAGTAAGGCTTACTTTGTAATGTAGAGGTCCCATATTTTCATACTTGACGCATCCTTGCAAGCACCATCCTTCAAGTCAATGCCAACTTTCACATTGCCAGCAGCATGCTCAGCATAGAGGGAAGATATTATCCCCATTGCACCAAGTCCAGCATTTTCAGAAAGTGTTCTTGGAACCATTTCAAAACTTTCACCAAATTTTGCAATGGCATACTGATCCAACCTGCATAATTGACGAACAACAGATAGTGTAAATTAAGAAAAGATTAATAAGTAACATTTAGTTTCATAAACCAACTACCAAAGCTGATTATAGCAATTACATGGTTCACATATCAAATATGTCTGAGTCCTGCAGAGGAATGGAACTCTAACAAAAAATACAAACAAATGATTTTATTAATACAAAATTCTGGATACCAATCCATCTATCCTTGTATCCTAATTAACCCCAGGACAACATGCACAATAGGACATGTATATTTATTGCCACTGTGCTTGAAATGCATGAGACAATAAAATTTGCACAGTTGAAGGTGGTTAATCAACAGAACTATTGTTTGTAACCAATGTGCTCTTTTACATGTACATATGAAATTTATTTATCTCCGAATCAAATATAGTTACCCTGTTTCCTTCAGAGAAAACTGCTTCAATCTCTTTGCCAGTTCTACTTCTGTTGCGGCAGCTCCAGGAATAATCCGACTGTCCCTGCACATACACTGTTATAAACACGAACAGTTATATTACATTTCACAAATCAGACGATAGTGGAGCATGACTAATTAAAAAATGTATGGAGATTGGTTTCCACCTACATCACATACATACCTTGTACGTGTTTACGCCATCATCAACAGCTCTTTCAAGATCATCTAATATACTATCAGTACTGCCTCGTAAGACAACAGTAGCCACTGAATTTCCACCTCCTTCATTTTGGACAACAGTCACCTATAGAGCAAAGCAGATATGTTGAGAAAGCACAAAGTGATGTTACTCGAGAAATCGTGAAGGCATGAAACATACTCGAGCACCGCCAATTTCTTCCACCGAAACAGAGTCTGCATATCCTAATTCGGCCGCAGTTGGCCGGCTAAGCTTCAACTGTTTTTTGTATAACACATGGCATCAGAATAAAGTTATTATTGCTAATAAATAAAGAGTTTTTGAACCCAGAAATTACAAGTGCTACAGCCCCAGTAGTACGGCACAATCTCCGAAGCTCAAACTTTGAGCTGACTTTCAGAACCATTAGCCTGTAAACCATAATATCTATAATTATAAGTATCACTTGTAAAGCAGGACCAAATCATGGTACAATAAAAATAAACCTATATTTGAGATGTCTTCCACTATTACAACCTCCAATTAATGGTTATCTTAAAATGTAGAAATAAGTTTCACAAGAAAAAACTATACTAAACCAAGATGACAGTTCATATAAGAAGCAAAATACTTACTTGTAACGTTCACAAAAATGCAATGCCATATCGCCAACTGCTGCTCCACTGACAATAGCCTTGGCACCTGAATCAGCCACAGATTTAATAAGCTCCTCCACCTTTGCTTCCTCAGTTTTAGCATAGTTTTCAAGCTGCACAACATCACAAGCATGTGTTTTATAATGTTACTACATATATTTGTCAGACATAGGTAAATTATGTATAACCCGTTCTGAGTGCATTGAACCAGCAAAGAATACAAACAAAAAATGAATGTTTATCTTATACAACGAACATACATGCTCAGCAGAATGTATAAGAACTGTTCCCTTCATTTCAGTTGCAGCAGTGTCAACACCACCGGCAAATACCGCAACCTAAATAATGAAACAAAATTAGAACAATTGAAGGAACCCCAAAAATCATGCTTAAAATATTACACATGCTTAAAAGGGGGATTACAGCATGTAAAAATTACAGTGCATCATGGTACATTGATGTAAGTTGCATTCTACTGTGGATCGGTTCGTGAAAACACTGTTGGAATAGTTGATTTCATGAATGATGTAATGCTATATAAGTGTACACTAAACAACAGTCCATGATCAGAGCAGAGCATACACAATACTGATCGTCTATGTGTACCAAAAATCTCATATAAACCATGCAGGATGGTTGACGAGGTTGCAATCAGTAAAACTTAGCTACAAAACACAAAATAAGCTTCAATGTTTATTAATAAGATGGATATGATTTAACTTGGCTAGAAAATACTATGCAGCCCACAAATTTAGGCAACCAACATTAAAGAGAAAGCAGTATCATCATAACTCACAGCAAAACTTCAAAAAGGTTAAATTTTGAATTATTGAGAACTTAGATTTTTGTCGGAAAATACATATAGCAGAATAAACTATAGATAGTGGACGATCTGATTGTGTGTTAGTACTGAGAATGTTGGAGCTGTTTATACATAAGAAAATACATTATTGTAGGTAAACAGATAACACACACATTATCGATAAAAACACAGTATTAACATAGTGTACAATTTTGAGCTCACCATCGCATTCTCCACTTTTTTAATGCTCCCAACAGCGTCATGTTTCAGAACCATCCCACGGACTACAGAAGAATCGTGCAGGCCGCCTCCAACCAGCTTTGCCACTCTAACATTGTCAACATTAAAATTTGCCGGATTTTCTGGGCAAACTTGGATACAGGCCTGAAAAGCCATGATAAACAGATGAAACAAACCAACGGTTAGTGATATATATATATTTCATAATGTCGAAAAAAAATACTTGCTGTCAGGTACAAGACAAGTATTAGCCTACATCAGCGACAAGTGGACACATCACATCCTCCTGGCCAAATTGCTTGCTGGCAACAACAGATTTCATCCTCAACACGACCTCTGTTGGACCTTTGAACCTGAGCATTGATAGTTGTGGATGACACTAGGAGAGTTGGGACAATTTTCGTTGGTTTATTTCTCACACAATGCCATGCCAACCTGAGGGGTTGGGGATACATATTTATAGGCTGCTAGCCAGCCAAGGCATATGCTAAGATGCTGCTAAGATGCCAGTCTAAGATGCTAGTCTAAGATGCTAGTCTAAGATGCTAACTGACAGTCCTTGATGGTCAAGAACAGAACTCTATCCTAACAGCCAGTCCTTGATGGTCCAGGACTTTATCCTCCTAACTGCCACAAGGACCATGTGCTGCAGCCCCACAAGGACCCTAGTACACAACTTATCCATCATTCTCCCCCTAAGTCTTGTACGTCGTCTTGTGGGAGAGTTGAATCATCCCAATCCTGGAGCAAAGTTCGAGGAACTTGACCCTCCCAAGGGGCTTGGTGAGCAGGTCTGCGAGCTGATCCTTGGTGTTGATGTAGCTCGCCTCGATGCTCCCTTCTTCCACACAGCCGCGGATGAAGTGATACCTCAGTCGGATGTGCTTGCTCCGTTCGTGGAACACGGGGTTCTTTGCCAGGGCCAGGGCGGACTTGCTGTCCACCAGGAGCTGCACCGTTCTGGTGTCTTGAACGAGAAGATCACCAAGCAGTCGAGCAAGCCAGAGCGCCTGAGTACAGGCGGTGGAGGCCGCTATGTACTCAGCCTCACAGCTGGACAGGGCCACCACCTGATGCTTGACTGATTGCCAGCTCACGAGACACTTGCCGAGGAAGAGGAGGATCCCGCTCGTGCTCTTGCTGGTGTCGATGTCGCCGGCGTGGTCGCTGTCGCTGTACCCGACGAAGTGTGCCGCCCCAGGGCACCTAGGGTAATGGAGGCCGTGGTCGAGGGTCCCTGCTATGTAGCAGACGATCCTCTTCACTGCCTGCTGGTGTTCCGACGTTGGTCGCTCCATGAACCGACTGACATAGCCGACGAAGAATGCCAAGTCCGGCCGTGTGTGAGTGAGGTAGCGAAGGCTCCCCACAAGGCGTCGGTACTGCGTAGCATCCACTTCCTCCGTCGTGCTGTCGCGACTTAGTTTCAGCCTCTCCTCCATCGGAGTGAGAGCTGGATGGCAGTCGGTGAGCCCAGCTAGCTCAACGATGCGCTTGGCGTAGGCGGACTGTCGAAGCGCGATCCCGGAGTGGTCCTGGTGGACCTCAATCCCTAGATAGAAGGAGAGGAGCCCCAGGTCACTCATCTGGAACGTGGCCTTCATGTCTTCCTTGAACGCCGCCACCTCTGCATCTTTGGTGCCGGTGATCACCAGGTTGTCAACGTAGACGCCCACCAGCAGGGCATTTCCTCCACTCCCCCGTCGGTAGACGGCAGCCTCATGCGGGCTCTGCTCGAAACCCATCTTCTTCAGTGTGGAGTCCAGCTTGGCGTTCCACGCCCTGGGTGCCTGCCGCAGGCCATAGAGAGCCTTGCGCAGGCGGAGCACCTTGCCCTCCTGGCCGGGAATCGTAAACCCCGGTGGCTGATGCACGTAGACTTCCTCCTTCAAGTCGCCATTGAGGAATGCCGACTTAACGTCCATGTGGTGCACACGCCAGCCCTCCTGGGCAGCCAGTGCAAGGAGAAGTCGCACGGACTCCATCCGTGCCACGGGAGCGAAAGCGTCGTCGAAGTCGACTCCTTCCTGCTGCAAGAAGCCTCGGGCCACCAAACGAGCCTTGTGCTTGATGATGGCGCCGGCTCCATCCCTCTTCAGCTTGAACACCCACTTAAGGGTGATTGCGCGGTGACCTCGAGGGAGATCAGCAAGCTCCAAGGTGCGGTTTTGCTCGACCGCATCCATCTCCAACTTCATCGCGGCGCGCCATGCCGCGTCTCTCTCGGCCTCTGCAAAGGACCGTGGTTCGCCGTCTTCACACACGAGCTGTAGCTGCGCCTCCAGGTCACGTGGCACCAGTCCTGGCACCGGCTGGTCGCCGAGCACATTATCCATCGTACGGTACCGCAGCGGTTCGCCTCCATACCATGCGTCGACCCGCTCCTCGTCGTGAGTGAGCGGGGAAGCGAACTTCATCGGGTTGTGCTCTGCGTGAGCTGGTGCTGATGAAGACGAGCCCGGAGTGGCGACCGCCGGGGCTGGAGTATGCGGCGTCGCCGGTTGTGGTGTCGTCGGTGTAGCAGGCGCCGGAGTCGATGTAGTTTTGGGGGCCGGGGTAGACGTGCCCGGTGAAGAGGAGCTGCTTGCTCCCCCAGCTTCCTTGAAGTGAGCGTACTCGACAATGAAGTCGTCATACGTCGGCGTTGAGCCGTCGTCCACCGCCTTGTCCCATTGCCACCCTCGCCCTTCGTTGAACACGACGTCTCGCGCTGTGCGCACATGTTGTGTCTTTGGGTCGAGGAAGCGGTAGGCCTTTGAGCCCTCCGCGTAGCCGATGAAGACTCCCGGAGTGCTCCTGTCGTCGAGCTTGCCGATGTGGCCGAGCTCCTTGGCGAACGCAAGGCAGCCAAAGACCCGCAAATGAGAGACCGCCGGCTTCCGCCCATGCCAGGCCTCGTACGGAGTTCTGCCGTCGAGTGCCTTAGTAGGAGAGCGGTTGAGGATGTAGACGGCCGTTAGCACCGCCTCTCCCCAGAAGACAGCCGGCATCCCTCTTTGCTTGAGGAGAGCCCGAGCCATCCCCACAACCGTCTGGTTGCGCCGCTCGACGACGCCGTTTTGCTGCGGGCTGTACGGCGCGGAGTAGTGGCGCTGGATGCCCTCATCGGCGCAGTACGACGCGAATTCAGCCGCCGTGAACTCGCCGCCGTTGTCAGTGCGCAACACGCGCAATTTGCGGCCGCTCTCCGCCTCCACACCAACCTGCGCGCGCCTGATGGCGTCCGCCGCTTCTCCCTTACTGCCGAGGATCATCACCCACATGTAGCGGGAGAGATCGTCGACGAGCAGCAGGAAGTAGCGTCGACCTCCTGGTGTGGCTGGCGTCACTGGGCCGCACAGGTCTCCGTGCACGAGCTCCAGCTTCTCCTTAGCCCGAAAACTCGCCTGTTGGGGAAAGGGGAGTCGTCTCTGCTTTGTCAGTACGCAGATGTCGCAGAACTGCTCCACATGGTCGAGGCATGGCAGGCCTCGCACCATCTCCTTGGCACTTAGACACTTCAGGGCCTCAAAGTGAAGGTGCCCAAAGCGCTCATGCCACTGCCACGCCTCGTCGTCTCGACGGACAGCGAGACAGACCGGTTGTGCCACCTGCACATCAAGGACGTAGAGTCGATTTTCACCTCTGGGCACCTTGGTGAGAAGGTGACGCTGGCGATCCCAGATGCGTAGGACCCCATGCTCAATCAGCACGCGTGAGCCGTTCTCATCCAGCTGTCCCAAGCTGATGATGGAATTCCTTAGCGCCGGGATGTAGTAGACACCGGTGAGCAGCCGGTGCTCTCCCATCTTGGTGGTGAAGATGACGGAGCCGACGCCCTTTATCTCCACAGCGGAGGCATCCCCGAACTTGATGGAGCCTCGCGCATCGGAGTCGAGCTCGGCGAAGAATTCCCTTCGACCGGTCATGTGGTGGGTGGCGCCTGTGTCGAGGCACCACCCCGTAGCCTTGTCCTTCCCGGAGCCATCGCCGAGAAGAGCGTGTGCTTTTGGCTCATTGAGGTGGATGAAAGCCTTTGCGACTGGAGTCGCCGAGGGTAGCTCAATGCTTGCATGCGCCATGAACAGAGCCGTCTCCTCCTCCTTTGCCTATGCGACGTGAGCTTGGCCTTGTCGTGGTTGCCGACACTCATTGGCCCAATGGCCAAACCGGCCACAGTTGTGGCAACTGTTGTCTTGTGCCGGCTTGGGCTTGCCAGCGGCGCCGTCCTTGGCGCCTCCGCGGGCGTCACCTTCGGCACGTCCTTGTGCCCTGCCCGGGGGGCCTCTTCGCGCCTTACGCTGCTTGCCACGCTTGCGGCCTCCCGTCGAGGAGGAAGGCTCCCCCTTCCTCCTGTCACCAAGGCTGGGATCCCACTGCTCCCGAGTTAGGAGCAGCTTCCCGCCGGTGGTGACGGGCCCCGAGGGGGGCTGTGGCTCGTCGGTGTCGATGACCTTGAGACGGCCTATCGCCTCCTCGATCATCATCGTGGAGAGGTCCAGCAACGACTCGATCGAGCGAGCCATCTGCTTGTACTTCTCGGGAATGCACCGAAAAAGCTTCTCGACAGCTCTCTCCTCGGTGTAGGTGGCATCGCCAAACTTCACCATCTTCTGCAGCAGAGTGTTGAGACGGAGTGCAAACTCATCAACGTCCTCACCTGGCTTGAAGCCTAGGTTCTCCCACTCCTTATGAAGTGCCTGCAGGGTGGACTTGCGAGCACGGTCGCTGCCGATGCATGCTGCGGCGATGGCGTCCCAAGCCTCCTTGGCAGTCCGCTTGTTGGAAAGCGAGAACTGCATCTCGGGCGGGACTGCGGCGATGAGGGCGTCCAGCGCCCGTCGATCCTCTAGGTAGTCGACGTTGCTGTCCTGGACTGCCTCCCACATGCGCCGCACCTGGAGCCTGACCTTCATGATCCCGGCCCACTCGACGTAGTTGGTTTTAGTGAGGGTAGGCCACCCAACACTGGAACCAACATCCCTGACCACAGTCCGGACCTCGTAGAGGCCGCGGTCCTGGTCGTTGCAGCCGCCGTCGCGGTGCGCGCCTCCACCTGGAGCGCGGGCGTGCTCGGCTGCCCACTGCGCCGTCCGCTCCTGCGCCACTTTGGCGCGATCTGCGTCGGCGCCGTCGTCCGCAGGCGCGGAGCTGCTGGAGCTGCCGGGGCTGCCGCGGAGTGCCTTGGCATCCGCCGTAGCCTCACGGGCTGCTTCTGCTGCTGCTGCTGCTTCTACCTCCGCCCTGGCTGCTTCTACCCCCGCTCTGGCTGCTGCCAGCTCCGCTGCAGCCAGCCTCGACACTCTTGCCACCGCAGCAGCCGCTGCTATAGTCGCTCGCTCACGCTCCTCTGCCACGGCGCGCTCGGCCTCTTGCCGGCGCCGCATGCTCGAGGTAGCCGTGTGCTGAGAGCGACCTGCAGACATGGCTCGCTGCAGGGGGGCTGTTGCGTGAAGAGGAGGCTGATGAAGACGAGCTGCTGCTCGACAGTCCGGAGGGAGGAAGGTAACCAGAGGCAGACGGAGCAGCTGCTGCTACCGACTTGGGCTGCTCACAGGAAATGCTCAGGGTGCAGGTTAACCTGGCTCTGATACCACTTGTTGGACCTTTGAACCTGAGCATTGATAGTTGTGGATGACACTAGGAGAGTTGGGACAATTTTTGTTGGTTTATTTATCACACAATGCCATGCCAACCTGAGGGGTTGGGGATACATATTTATAGGCTGCTAGCCAGCCAAGGCATATGCTAAGATGCTGCTAAGATGCCAGTCTAAGATGCTAGTCTAAGATGCTAGTCTAAGATGCTAATTGACAGTCCTTGATGGTCAAGAACAGAACTCTATTCTAACAGCCAGTCCTTGATGGTCCAGGACTTTATCCTCCTAACTGCCACAAGGACCATGTGCTGCAGCCCCACAAGGACCCTAGTACACAGACTTATCCATCAACCTCCTCCTTGTTCCTTACATCCATATTTTCCGAGCCTTTCTCAACTAGATTCTCCAAAATCTCAAGCATCTGCTCGTACAACACAAAGATTAAACAAATGCAAGAGTTGCCCACAATCATATACTCCAATATGACAGGATCAATAATACAATGCCTACTTATTGGGCGGTGAATGGATACCTTATTAATGGCCTTGGTGTACCCAATGATGATCTCACTTGGATGCAGTCCCATCCTGATGAGCTCCTCGGCCTTGTCGAGAAGTTCACCCGCAAAAGATATGGTGAGGTTAGCCCCATCTCCGATCTCCTCCTGTTGCGCTCTGGCGGCGAGCACCAGGAGCTTAGCAGCAGGGTGCTGGACCTCAAGCTCGTTCACAATTGTTGCAGCATCATTCGTGATGAAGTGCTTGTCTAGATGATTAATGACCATCTTATTCATTCCTAAAACAGAAAACTAACACTGTTAAAAACCCACCTTCAGCACACGAACAACCCAACACAATCAGTCGATGTTACCCTGACGGCCAAACACAATTTCATTGGTGATAATGAGCTCCAGCCCTGGTCTCTTTCATCACCAGAATCAGCTCATCGTTAATGGACCCATAAAAAGAAAACCTGTGGAGGTTCTCTGCATCTACCATCCTAACGGACTGCGAATCGCAGAAAAACGGGCCGTGTGACCAAGACCCTTAACCACTGCTAGGGTTAGACTAACAACCTCCACGCAACTGCCCGTGTCGGTGTCGATCAAAAGAGCGCGCCGGCATCCGACAGCCAAACAGCGTCAAAGGTCCACGGAACGGGAGAGGAGCACTCACCGTTGGGGCCAAGGGAGGTGCGGGTGATGGCGGAGAGCTCGCGGGCGGCGCCGATGTTCTTGAGGACGGCCTCGTCGAGGCCCGAGAGGTGCTTGTGCCCATCCTTGAGGATCGACTGGATCCTGTGCCCCCCGCGATTTGCGCCAAGGCTCACCATCGTCGGCGGCGGTGAGAGCGTGCGGCCTACGCGGAGGCGATCTGGTGGTGGCCGGCGACCCGGCGTGGGGTGAGGAGAATCGGTAAAACCCTACGACGTGTGTGGCGGAGTAGAGGGACAGGACAGATAGTTTTTCTTCAGATGAAGAGGCCCCCCGGCCCTAGAAGCTGGAAAATTCGGCCTAGCTACTGAACGGGCTGATTTATAGGCCCGAGAGACAACACATTTTGGGCTGGCCCCGAACTGCTCTCTTGGAGCTGGCCCGAACGGTAAAAATCTGCAAAGCTGAGAGAGAAAAAAATACAGAAAGAAAATTGTGTGGAGGCACCTCAATGGTTTACTGAGAGGGACGAACTACAACTTTGTTTCCTCCATCTGAATCACTTGGCTAGCTTGGCAATACATGTTATGTACCTCGGATAGACGCATAAGGCATGGCTTGCAAGCGCAGACCTCCCCATGCTTCTTTTGCCTTTCGGATGAGGAAACGGTCCATCACATTTTGATGCACTGTGTGGCGGCTAGGGAAACTTGGTGTCGCTGCTTTGCATGACTGCGGATTAAGGCCGCCATTCCATCCCACCATCACAACCTTGAGAATTAGTGGCTCCTTGCTCGGCGGCCCTTTCGGAAGAAGGACCTAAAGGAATTCGACACATTGTCATGCTTACTGCGTGGAGCATGTGGAAGTAACGCAACAACCGAGCATTTAATAACACTGGTAAACAATGCTCGGTCTATGCCCTTGTTGATCAGATCATTCAGGAGCTCTACACTTGGAGGGTGGCCCGGACGGTGTCTTTAGATAGCTTTGTGAGGAGTCAGCCTTCACTCGTTCTAGGTGTGCCGTGTGTTCTGGCAGCACGACTTATAGTGTTTCCTCGAATTCTTGTAAACTGTTTTGATGCCTTGTATAAAACTAAGGTATGCCATTGGCACAATCTAAAAAAATAGAAGGAGGAAGACTCATATAACCAATTAATTAACTCGTGATGGTGGTACCTTGTGTCATGATGAGAGGATACTGGGTGGAATGGCCCCTGGCATTTATGAAAATCGGTAGAAGTCTGATAGCACGGTGGGTCTTGAAGAGGTGTTATCGCATGTACCTTGCAGAGTTGATGCATATATAAATGAGATGCTCAATGTGTCATACTTTGCTAAGGAAGTGAAGGACGTCCTTTTTTGAATGTTGCAAACAAAGGCTCCGGATCCCGATGGTTTTCTATCGCTATTTTTCTGAAGAATTGCATTTTATGTCATGGTGAGGTGTCAAATTATGGTGCTTCGTGTTCTGCGCAGGGAAGACACCCCGGATGCTATAAATAAAATAATCATTGTTTTAGTTCCTAAGGATCTAATCCAACCTCCTTAACCGAATGCCCACCAATAAACTTGTGCGCTGCAGTCTTTACGATTATCGCAAAAGTTCATGATAACCGGTTGAAATGGAATTTCTCGGAGATATTCTCTCATGAATAGTATGTGTTTGTCCTAGGGAAGCTCATTACTTGTAGTAATATAACGGTTTATTAGTGCTTGCATTTCATGAAGAAATCTAGAAGTAAGAGGAAAGTTTATTATGCCTTAAAGGTTGATATGATGAAGACATATTACCATGTGGAATGGAGCTATCCCTAAGTGGTTATGCGGAAGAGTCATTTTACAGTGTATCCGATCGATATGGACCGTCCATAGGAACGAATTCGACGGTCCAGATCCGATGCAATACATTGATGTTACATGTATTATATCAGACCCCGAGGGGCATATTCGAGAGAAAAGATATTTCGAACTGATCAGATTTTCCCTCCCAAATATTTTGAGGGTATTTTTGGTATGAATTTCAGGGCTATTTTCGGTTCGATTTTTATCCCATTCGTTAGGGTTTTACTCGCTCGCCACGGCAAGGTGTTGCAGCAAGATCCTCGCCGGTGGGGAGGGGCAGCGGCAAGATCCCTCGCCGACGGTAGGGTTTTATCCCCGCGATACGATCTTGTCGCGCGTCGTGGCCCCTCCCTCTATCCACCCGAATTCCCTCACTCTCTCGCACCTCCTCTTCACCGACGAACAAGAGAGGACGATGACTGCCCTCCCCGCGGCAGCCGCCGGCGAAGATTCGACTTCATCCCACCTCCCATTCCTCTATGCTGGTGCCTATAGCCACGAGGTCAGTCTCTACCTCTTTCCCACTCTCCACGTGGTTGTTCGCGTCCTCAGACTCACCTCTTCGTCATGTCCGCAGCTTGATCTGGCCATGCATCTCGCCCGAAGGCAAGGCGGTTGGGCCTATCATGTTTTCACTGCTGGCAGGGTATTGTGTGACTGAATGAAGCCGGCCGGCCTCGACGTCCAGTCCCATTCGTCAGACCTCATCCACATGATGGCAAGATCTACGAATGTTCGATTGGTGCATACGTATTCTTGTATATTTCATTCTAGCTCTATTATTTCAGTTTGACTGATAGGTCAGACGTTGGATTTGGAGATCACGAGAGATGAAAATCTATCAATTCTGAAATGTACTATAGACAATTCATAGCTTATGTTGCTCAATATTTATAATGCTCGCTGCTGATTGTGCAGTTGCTGCACTGGGATCAACAGACTTGGCATATGCTTTATAATTGTTTTAGATTCACATTGGATATCCACCATTTGAAGATTAGTGTAAATTCTTATTATGATGTTTTAGCCTTGTTAAAGGCAGAGTAATGATCCTCGAAGAAAGCAGATACAAAGGAATGAGCATTCGATTCTTGAATATGTTGCAATACATAATCTTCCGTGTTTTGTTATGTGCAGTGTATGTTAGCTGGACACATTTGTCAAGGTGAGTATATGCCCGACCCCTTGCTTCACTGACAGCTCGCTTTGCGGCCTTCTTCGCTATCTTGTACTTCTCTATGTTGTGTGCACTCCTATCCAGGTATAGGCGTCTGAAGCAATCTTTCTTCTTTTTAATCGCCTTCTAGACATCATCATTCCACCACCAGGTATCCTTACCTTCGCTTCTCCTTCCCCTGGACACTCCAAACTCCTCTGAGGCCACCTTATGAATGCAAGTCGCCATCTTCATCAACACATTGTCTGCATCCCCTCCTTCCTCCCAAGGGCCCACCTTAATGACCCTCTCCTTGAACGCCTGAGCTACCTTCCCCTTGAGCTTCCACCACTTCGTTCTAGCAACTTTGGCACGCTTATCCCACTGGACACGAATCCGAAAGTGGAAGTCAGCAACCACTAGCATATGCTGAGGTACAACACTCTCTCTAGGTATCACCTTACAGTCTAGGCACGCACGCCTATCTTCTCTTCTCGAGAGGATGAAATCAATCTGGCTAGAGTGTTGGCCACTACTAAAAGTCACCAGATATGATTCTCTCTTTCTAGAGAGGCTGTTAGCTACAATCATGTCGTAGGATAGAGCAAAGCTTAAGACATCTTCTCCTTCTTGATTCCTGATGCCATAGCCAAAGCCCCCATGCGCCCCTTCAAACCATGTGTTAGATGTACCTACATGGCCATTGAGGTCTCCTCCTATGGAGAGCTTCTCGCCAATCGGTACACTCCTAACCATGTCTTCTAGGCCTTCCCGAAACTCCCTCTTGGTGTTATCATTGTGGCCTACTTGCGGGGCATACATGCTGATAACATTGAGAACTAACTCCCCAACTACCAGCTTGACCAGGATAATCCAGTCCCAACATATCTTGACATCTACCACTCCATACTTGAGGCTCTTGTTGATCAAGAGGCCTACGCCATTTCTGTTTGCAGCCGTTCCCATGTACCACAACTTGAAGCTGGTATCCTCCACCTCCTTCGCCTTATGTCCCCTCAATTTGGTTTCCTGGACGCATAGGATATCAACACCTCTCCTCACCGCTGCATCAACTAGCTCCCGAAGCTTCCCTGTCAGAGGCCCTATGTTCCATCTACCTAAGCGGATCCTCCTAGGCTCGGCTAGCTTCCTTAACCCTTCCCACTCATCGAGTCAAATGCGAAGACACTTGCTCATTTTCCACTACATCCGGGCACCGATGTAGTGCGCCACTAAGGATGTGACGACCCGACCATCGCTCACTTGCCACCGTATCCGGATCAAGATACGGCGCGGCACCAGGGGGTGACGGCCCCGCCCTTGCCCATTTTCCACCATACCCGGATTCCGATGTGGCGCGTCGCTGAGAGGGTTACGCCCCAATGAAAATATTTTGGGTTTCATCTCCATAACAGTGGCTTAGTTTTTACGTTGGCTCGCCAAGCCTATCACAACCCTCCTCCTTTACCCGGGCTTGGGACCGGCTATGTTTAGACAACATAGGCAGAATTATTTTCATAATACCAACTGAAAATCTTTACGTCTTTTTTTACCCCCGAATTCGACTACTTTGCGTGAACAGGATAATTGGCCCACAGCTCTAATGAATCATGACATAAAGTCCTCCAAGACCGACTTCATTGCCACAGATCTGGAACAATTTTTTTTGTGAAATGTGACTTTTCATACTTTTTTTTTGTGAATCAACAAGACAATCTGAAATGTCTCTTACTTAAAAAGCATGTTTGTGGCCGATTTTTCTCATTGGGTTTCCTTCAAAACGCCTTCGACTGTGCCATGTTTTATTAACTTACCAAATAGAAGCATGCTTTCCGCCGATAACTGCCACATGTGTGGCACAATGGACACTCACCCACACGACCCTGTGTGGCATATCCAGCAGGCAGCCCACACGATGTTGTGTAGGCGAATATTAGAACTGTCCACACGTGTGGCAGGAGAAACACCCTACCACACGATTTCGATTCGTTCGGTACTAGGGGAACGATCCCCCGTACGAATTCGTTCGTCATGGGAACCCATAGCCTGCAGGCCTCCACAGTAGGCCCTTTCCCTGTGAAAAAAGGAACAAAAAGCCCATTGATAAAGAATTAAATGAAAATGCCCAGATCTTGTTTTTTCCCATGGTAAATAAAAGACCAGATTTTGCGCAGCTACAAAAAAATGCCATCAGCTTTGAAAATAGTAGAAAATTTTCCATTCGAATTTGACCAAAATATTTGGCATTATATTGTTTTTTAACAATGCCAAAGGTTATAAACACATATTTAATCCCCCAATGAAATATGGCAAATCTGCCATGACAAAAAAAATTCAATATTGCCATGAGAACAAAACACAAATAGTCGACAAATTCATGTGAAAAGAACACACAAATTTGACAGGACAATAAAAGATTAAAAAGCAATGGCATTTTTAATTACAATTGCCATGAAAGTTTAAATTAAATTGCCGTGTTTTGAAGGAGAATTTGGACGTGTTTGAGAAAAAACACAAAAAGTTGAAAATCAAGTATGGACAAAAGATATTTTCCATGGCAGATTGGTATCAACGAATTGCCGTGTTTCGTATGATGAATTTATCGTGTAGAAAAAAAACACAAAAAGATGGGAATTCAAGTATGAACAAGAAACTTACCATGGAAGGTTCGTATCAAGAAATGCCTTATTTTGTATGATGAATTTACCATGTGTGAGAAAAAAAATGAAAATCAAATATGAACAAGAAAATTGCCATGTCAGATTCATAGTGAAACTTGCCACGGCAGAAAAATTCATGTAAGCTAAAGTGCCATGATTTGAAAACTAAATTTGCCATGACCAATAAACTAAATTTGCCATGATTTGTAAACTAAATTTGCCATGAACCAATAAACTAAAATTTTCCATGATCAATAAACCAAATTTGTATCAAAACTTGGCATGGCAGGTTTGTATCAAGTATTGCCGTCTTTTGGTATGATGAATTTGCCATGTGTGTAAAACACACAAAAACTTGAAAATCAAAAATTGGAAAAATTGCCATGGAAGATTCGTATCAAAACTTGCCATGGCAAATTCGTATCAAGAATTGCCGTGTGTTTGTATGATGAATTTGCCGTGTATGAAAAAACACAAAAAGTGGAAAAATCGAGTATGAACATGAAAATAGCCATGTGAGATAGGGATGAAAATGGCGCGGAAACGGATGGAACTGGTTGCTATCATATTTGCTTTCATATATTTTTACAGAAGCGGAAACGAATACAGAAACCCCGGAAACGAATACGGAAATAGATACTACCGGAAACAAACACGGAGCGAATACAGAGCGGACACGGAAACAAAATTGTGTGTTGACCAGAACTTAAACCCCCTGGAATCATAGAGAAATACAAACAAAAAACAAACAAATTGATGGAATTCTTAACATGGCTACAAATTAATATGGTTGTGTCGGTAACATAGGGTAGTATTGTAGTAGTACATGACAATTCCGTATATAGTCTAGCTGAGTATGTATGTGGTAGTAAAAGTTGGTACTCAAATGATACATTCTGCTCATTCTACTCATTGTGTCATTGTGTGTTGTTTGGTAGTTGGCTACAAAGTAGCCATGAGGCTATAGTAGAAACAGAAATTCCATATTAACCAATATTTTAAATAGCGCGCTACAAAATATAGCGAGGCCCTTCTCTAAATGCTACACAAGTTATAGCGCGCTAATAGCGTGCTATATTTCAAAATAGCGTTTGCAAAAAAAATCAAAATATCTATAAATAAAGTATTTAAGCAACTAATTTTTTCATAGGAGCAAGCAATATATGCATCTGATAACAGGAGTGAGAAAGCTAGTGAGAGAATCTGATAAAAGGAGTGAGAAAGCTAGTGGCCGTGGGTTGGTTTTGGCCTGCTGGGCCTGTTGGGCTGTGCTTATTTCAGTTTTGCATGGTCTGCACGTTATAACGTTACAACGTTACAACGTTATAGCGTGTGTAGCGTGCTAATTACGCGATTAGCACCGTAGCGTCTGATTTTGCCAAAACGTAACGTCTCCCTTCCAAATATGCTATAACCGCGTTATAACGGCGAAATAGCGTGCTATTTAAAATATTGATATTAACTGAAACAGAAAGTTCCATTTCCACGTGTGTTCCACCGGAAAACACCATTCCGTTTTTGTTTACGTTTCCGCATAAAAAATGCCATTTCCATTTTCATTTTGCAAATTTCCATTTCTGTTTTCATATTTCCTCTTCGTTTCCATTTTTCCTCCGGAAAAGCGGAAACTTTCCACTCCATTTTCATCCCTAATGTGAGATTCATATCAAAACTTGCGACGACAAAAATTGTGTAAAATGAATTTGCCATGATTTGAAAACTAGATTTGCCAGGATCAATAAACTAAATTTGCCATGATTTGTAAACTAAATTTGCCATGATCAATAAACCAAAATTGCCATGATCAATAAACTAAATTTGCCATGATCAATAAATTAAATTTTCCATGGTTAAGTGAGAAAAAAATATAAAGATTGTCATGGGAGTGTTACAAAAAAACACCTACATTTGCCATGTTTAGTATACAAAAAATGTTGTGAATTTGCCGTGTGAATTTAGAAAAAATGTTTCTAAGTTTGCCATGTGTAGAGAAAACTTGACATGTGAACATTACATGAAAAAAATGCCATTTGACAAGTTTTAAATATTGTCATGTGAAATATTCCCCATGTAGTTTGCCATGTGATAATTACTAGATTTGCCATGGTATAATTAAAGTATTTGCCATGTTTGGAAAATTGCCATAGTGCTATATTTGTGTGGCCACCTCTAAAATAGTTTATGTGTTATATTTTGTACAATTTGAGATGGATGATGTGAAAGCAAAGTGTTATGGGTTTGCCATGTGCAAATATAAGTTGCCATGTGCGATGATAGTAGTTTGCCATGTTATTGAACTAACTTGTAGTTGCCATGGCAACATTCTTCTGATAGATATGGCAAAAGAACGTAGAAATTTGCCATGGCAAAAGTAGAGTAAACATTTGCCATGGAAAATGAAGTAAATTTTCCATGCTACAAACGATGTCTAGTCATAGTGATTTGCCATGGTATAAGAAATTAAATGATGTCTAAAATTCATGAGAAATGATAGAAAAAGATGAGTATAAATTAAAACAAGTTGCCATGGCAACTTGTTATAATTTTTGAGTTGCATCGTAGCGTAGTTTGACTTTACATGGCAAAAACATATTTTAGTTGACATTAACTATACATTTGGTAGTGCTATGAACTATAATTTGTAAATTTGTCATGAAATTTGGTTAATTAGCATCACATCAGACTAATTAGAAAAATCTGTAAATTAACTACATATAACATGATCGACTGAAAATTGGATCTCACAGAGTTGCATCGTATATATAAGAATCGAGAACAGTGCATCCCCTTCAGTGAGGAGCTGTGAAGTCATCTGAATAGAAAGACATAAATAAGACGCAAACATACATAAGCTCTTGATTAACATCATCATCCAGCTTCTTGACTTGGTCTCGAATCTCCAAATTAGCACACAACAAAAACAAGTGCTCGTTTACCTGCGTGAGTGAAAGGTGTCTCCGTCGTCATGGCTTTGGCAAAGTAGGACGTCCAAGTCCATGGCGGCATGTACAACAGAAACGCCCTCCATCGCCTCTGCTTGACTACAGTTAATTCTGAAACATTTTTAGATGAATTGCATCGAATGGGAACCTGAAGAATTGAGGCGAAATTGTAAAATGCAAGTGAAAGAGAATTGTCAAAATTTCCTAAAAGTGGTGGTTCTTTTCTTTATGGATCGGGTAGATCCATATGTTCTGAGGGGGAGACGAGGCCAGTTAATTCATTATGCTTATTTTTCAGTGAAAGTTGTATCCGAACATGTTTCTCAACATGAAAAAAAAGTCATATTGAGTTGTTAGAGAAATCAAGTTATAGCCAAAATAGTGTATAAATGGCACCTCACGTACCATAGAAGAACTGTGGGAACTTGACAGGAAGCACCACCGTCTCTTGCGGCGCCTGACGGGGATCCCCTCTGTATCGGAGACGAACCCCGAGCCTGGTGTCGATGGCGTCGTGCAGCCATGGCGCCACCGCAGCTCGACCCTGCCGTCCCACCAACTCCGACCAGCAACGCCGCCACGACCTAGCTCTCCAAACCAAATCCATCCAACTCGCTGAAGCCCAGGCGTGCACAGCCTCACCAACTCCCTATTGTCTTTCCCATCCTCCTCCTAAGCTCGGCTTGGGGCGGCAACGGCGAGCTCGGAGGGGACCCGGGAAGCAGGACGACGACCTTCGGTCTGATTCCGGCCAGGTCCGCCCCGTGCACCACCAGCAGCACCTGCTACATCGCCGGCTGATTCCCTTCGGCGCTCCTCTGCTCCGAGATGCTAGGGGCCGCCGCGGTAGCCAGCGCGTCCGCGAGCACAGACAATAGCCCATTCCGTCAAGCTCAGCGGTGAGCCTCGCCATCTGCCGCTCCACTACCAGCTCCCATCACGCATACACTCAATCTCGCACCGGAAATCCGTGGACTGCGGGCTTCCGCCGGAGCACGAACAAGGCTGGGGGCGGAGATCGAACCCCAGCAGCAGCCGCCCCTGCGTCCTTCCTTCTCCGGTACGCCTTCCATCGCCGTCGGCCGGATCCACCTCCGCCCGCCACCGCTCGGTGTCTCCGTCCGCCTCTGCTCGGGGCTGCCGTCAGCCGCTGCCCGGGCTATAGTGTGTGTGACGTGCGGGTAGGTGGGGAAGAAAGGTGAGGCAGAGTGGGGGGAGAAGAACGCGAGATCGGGAGTGAGGGTGCGGCAGAGTTTGTCGCGGCCCGCACGCGGCTGTGGGATGACGTGACGACGTACAATGCTCTAAAAATCATGCAAACTGATCCAACCACAGATGAGGCGTTCGGGCGGGATGCTACGCACCACACGTGTGGGTGTTAGTATTTTCCTAATTTAATTGGCTGCTAAAGTATATTTAAGAAAATAAACATTAACAATAAAATGAACAATAAAATGGTAGGTAAATCATGATAAATGCGTAAAAACCATTTGTAAGCCCTTTGCAGCGCACATATATTTATCTAATGTATAAAGAAATTAGCGCACATTACCAGATGTGTTTGTAGCTTACGATGAGGAGAGTGGTAGTCCATAGATAGGGGAGTATGGTTGTTTCTCTTTATTTATCTACTTGTGAGGGAAAGATGATGATACTTTTTTATTTCAAAACTTTTCTCTCACACGCATCGACCGATCGTGCATTGTACATTTTTTCTAAAAAATTAAGATTCTATAGATCTGATGGGTGAGAAGGAAGAGCTAGCTATAGTTCAAGCCTTCAAGGAGAGGCTGCTTCGGGTGCCGGAGCCAAGGGGCACTCCTTCTTGCATATCTTCATCGTCGCGTAGCAATATTCATCACCTGCCAAGCAGCAGTAGCACAACGGTATGTCGAGTTTGCAGAATGACGAGTCTTTCTTGTAGGCGCACAGCCCATTGGGCAAACTAATCTTCTCGTCGCCTCCGCCGTCGATGATCTGGCCTGAACGAAAACAGATGATTAAATAAGATTGAAACCAGGGTGATTGATCCATGATTAACAAAGAAGCAACACAAGCAATCGTTGAAATTGTGGATCTTACATCGTGCATTGGTGGCAAGGAGGAGGCATACGGTGAGAAGAAGTGCAACCATGCGGATGCTGGTCATGTGGTTGTTCATCATGTGTTATGTATGCTGATGAGTGATGACGGTGAAGTGATCAGACCGATGGACTGGAGCACTGCCTATAGGCGTACGTATATCTTGTACTTGTACTACGACGAGATGCTCGCTCCATGGAGGGATAAATGGTCTTCATGGGTACAGAGAGAATGGAAACTAATCTTCTGTGTTATGGTCGAATCAAATGATCAAATCAGCCGCGATTGTCTCCCATGTTTACACCTGTATCTATCCAACGTATAACTTGCCTTTTCTACCAACGATTATCTTGCAAATTACGACCTTCTCCCTGCAATTATCTTACAAGTTACAACCATCCTCTGGTAAAAAAGAAAAACTACAATCATCCTGCATATGCAAAACCCGTCTTGCATGAATCTACGCTGATGAGCGGCAGTGGCAACAACGTGGAGTGGACATGGATGGCATATATATAAATTTTCTACTATACTTAAACGACAAGCAGAATAGAATGGTGCCATATATATACATCAATGTGCATTCAGGTATTGTACGTGCATTCTAGGGAATTTGTGGTTTGCGTTTTCCTTAAATGTGCTCATATAGTTTTGAAATGTATTTGGATGTTTTATTTATTTTTTGTATAAATATGTGTTCGTGCCTTCATAAAAATGCTTTTGTAATTTTGAAAGTGTTCGTGCATTTTAAATTGTTTGTGTAGATTTGAAAAAGTGTTTCACATATTAAAAAAATGTTCATATAATTTAAAGAATTTCACCCTTTTAAAACATGAAGTTATAAACGGTTTTCCCATGTTTGAAAAAGAGTCCACAATGTAAAAATTACTCGTGCAGTTTAAAAGTCTCTAGTTTCAAATGTTCACCTGTTCAGAAAAATAGTGTTCTTGCAGTTTAAAAAATATATAATTTGAAACTGAGTGGGAGTATGAGTTACGGTGTATAGTTCTGTGCAGGGTATATCTCGCGGATGGCAGCCCTCATGGCCAGCTTAATGAGATTAGTATATAATGTTTTTAAGTATTTCCTTACGCTGGCAGCATTGAATGACAAGTTTGTCATGAAGTGACCGAGATCACCACCTATTGATTGACCATTCTTGAATGCAATCCGATAAGATGTATGTTGGCGAGGGCGGAAGGAGCATAAGAGGGGACAAGGGTGGGGGCGGCGTACTGAAATAGTGGGCGTGGATCAGTGGAAGGTCTTAAACCCTGCTTACTGGGTTAAAGGCATGCAATTTTTTCTCCCAATGCAAGACAAGGTGTGTATTTCCATATATGATACTAAAGTACAAAGCATTTTACAGTCTATCGTTCGTGAGCACATATATCACCCGTGAATGAAGTTTCCCCAACAAAGTTAGCCCATTGATATAATTGCTCACCTCCTCAATGTTCCTGAAACAAAGTTAGACCATCGACTCACCGACGATCTTGAGTACTTCACATGGTTGATCGCAAGTAGGGCGACGAGGTGAAATAATGGCATTGTGGTATTCTTGGCTTACCGCTACTGAGAGGTGTCACACCAATTCTATGTTGCCATCATGGTCACACATGGCTCGGGGACGTGGTTGAAGGTGAGGGAGATGGGGCTGGAGCTAGAGGGAGGAAGATGAGAGGGCAGGAGCTAGTCACGACGGGGACAACAAAAATTATAGCGGTAAAGGCATCTAGTGAGGGAGACGAGAAAAATCTCTACCTAATAATAAAGCACGTAGGGTTTCTGGTCGTACGTCGTCGGCGTGTTTACAGAAAATCCCATGCTGTTTTGGGTATTCAACTTGCAGTACTATTATAACTCAACCGGAAGCCGTACTAACAAGAGAGAAAAAATAAAATAAATAACCCACCCACCCGCACGTCCCTGCCTCCCAATCCCATCTCCACCTCCTGCCGCCGCCTGCTGGCCAAACCACGCGCCGCCGGCCACCCCCGCTCCGTCGTGTGTCGCCGGCCCACCCCCACGCCGCTACGCGTCGTCGGTGCATCAGTCCTTCCCCACATCGGGGGGCCGCCTGGACGAGCAGTACGACAGTAATCACCCTTGCCTCGGGAAAGCAGAACAGAGTCGTGGGCCGCTGGAGTGAAGCTGGGGCGGCCGTCGTAGCCTGCAGTGGAGGAGCGGCGCTAGTATCGAGCGGGACTTGCGCTTGGACGTCACGGGTGCTCCTGACGGTGGCTCCCGACACGGTCGGAGAAGGTGGGGCGGCGCGGATCTGGCACTGAACAACATCGGGAGCTTGGGCGTCGGGGTCGGAGGTCCATGGCGCGGGTGTGATGCTCCCTATACAGAAAAGATACGGGGAGGTGAGAGGTGAGGGAGAGATCCAGAAGGGGGAGGAATAGAGAGGGAGAAGGTCAGCAGAGCAACAGCCGGTCGCCGGACGGGAGGCAGGCGCCCTGGGTCGAGGGGAGCTCCTTGCTCCAGCGTGGTTGGTGCTGGCGGCGGCATACGGGCGGTAGCGTTGTGCAGCGCGGCTGGCTTGTTTATGGGCTCCTAGCTGGCGGCTGGACTGCGCGCGCGAGGGCAGGTTGGGCATGTGGCGGAGGCGTGGGAGGAGGAGGTCTGGTGGGGAATCCGTCTGGTGGTGCTGGTCGACAAAGCGTTGGATGGATGCGTGGAGAAGATAAGATTCTCGGTGGGATTGAATGCTTGTCGCTACTGCTTTTTCTAAACAATGCGTTGTAGCTGCTGCTAGAAGTCGGTCTCATTTTTTTTGCGTAGAGCTAGATCTCTACTAGCATACAATCTACTACTACTTGGCTGTTGTTTAAGCCTACCATAGCTTAATCTTAATTATGAATATTAGTAGTTACAGTACTTAAAAGATGTGTGAATGAAATATTGGAAAGATTTGTTCAAAAAAATATTGAAAATAAATACTATTTCTGAAGGGAAAAGATATCTGGGGCTCACCTATGGACTATCTGATTATCAATATATTCCTCAAGTCTCGATGTTCCTGATACCGTTGATGAGATAGAGAGGAGGGAGGGACGAAGAGTTGAGAGGGTACGACAATGGTGCATCCTGCTCGAACTGGGTCTAGAGGAGGGGCTCCGTCCTATTTGCCCCGCACACCGGCTAGGGAGAGAGAGAGAGAGAGAGAGGGAGAGAGAGAGAGAGAGAGGGAGAGAGAGAGAGAGGCATGCGGTCATGGCTAGGTCGACCATGTCCTTGGTCCTTTCGTGCACCACCTTCATGCATGTAGCTACTCCCCTCCCTCATATCATCTCACCCGCAATTCTGCATGTCCTAATCCTAATCTTGTTCGAGCTCTTATGATGGTGTCAAGGGAAGTAGCCGCGTTGGCGCAGTCGGTGTGCTCCTACTGTTGGCGGTAGCGTATCAACAAAAGAGCACCAAGCAATGTAAACTCTTTACTATCTAATACGTCGTCTAACCTTTGAAGTGGTCAAGTATAAAATATGAATTCATGATAAGACGAAGAAGAATCTAACAGATTGAAAGATAGAGCTCGGTATTTCACCATGAGATAAACTCTCAAATATCACGTAAACCCTGGAATTTATTTCATACCCGTTGCAACGCACATGCTCTTACTAAAACGCTAGCTTTTATTATTAATAAGGGAATTCTCACATTCGACCATTGTCGGTGTCAAAACCGGCGGATCTCAGGTAGGGGGTCCCGAACTGTGCGTCTAGGCGGATGGTAACAGGAGACAAGGGACACGATGTTTTACCCAGGTTCGGGCCCTCTTGATGGAGGTAAAACCCTACGTCCTGCTTGATTGATATTGATGATGTGGGTATTACAAGAGTAGATCTACCATGAGATCAAGGAGGCTAAACCCTAAAAGCTAGCCTATGGTATGATTGTTGTTATTGTTGTTGGCCTACGGACTAAAACCATGAGATCCGGCGCGTATATTGCCTTCGGCGTTGCAAGGCGGGTTCTTCTTCAAATTCCATGTGCCTGCCGAATAGTGTCCGGCTTCCTTATAAATGTTGCGCTCCTTGGCTTCCACATCTAATAATGGCCCTCTTCCACGTGTCGTAAGAATGCGAAAAGCTAGGGTATTTTTGCGTTTTACCCCCTAGCCACGCGAATGAGCTGCCTATAAGAGAGGCGAGGATCTAGATCCAACTCACACCATCCTCCTTTCGCAAGTACTCATCGAAGCGCCTCTGACAAAAATCCATTCCATCATGGATAGTCGACGCGGCTCCTCCTCTCGCGCTCCCAGCCCTCAGCCAGGAGATTGAGGGAGATGTTCAGTTCCACACAGCGAGCTAGTGACGCTCCAAACCGAGGGATATCTTCCCCCAGCCTTCATGGTTCTGGTTCGAGCCGGACTGGCCACCTACAGGGGTGGAAAGCAGGCGGAGAGCGTCCCCAATCCCTCCAAAGGAGAGCGGGTATGCTTCGTCCCTTATCTAATATGGGGACTCAGATTTCCCATACATCCGTTTCTCCGGGGGCTCATGGAGTTCTATGTACTCCAGCTTCACCATCTTACACCTGCCTCCATTCTGCACATCGCGGGCTTCGTAGCTCTTTGCGAGCTGTTCTTGGGCGTCGAGCCCCATTTATCTATCTGGAACCCCTAAGAAGGCGTCCGAAGACTGGCCTTCGGAATGGTTTTATATGGAGGACGCCCCTCTGCCGGATCCAGTTCGGATCGGCCTCCCGGAGTTCAGCAACGCTCCCTTGAAGAAATGCCTGAGTTGGCGCCCGCGGAGCTCTCAACAGGAAGATGATGGGAGCGTCCAATATCTGATGGGCCGGATAAGGTTGCTGGCCCACTCCGGATTGACCATGATTGGAGTCATGGCCACGTGCATTATGCGAGGGGTGCATCCGCTCCAATATAGGGGCCACCCCATGTGGGATTTCAACGGGGAGGATGACTCCACCCGTCATGGCTGCAAGGGGCCGGGATCGGCCGCCGATCTGGTAAAGATCCCATCCGGCTTGTACAAGGGGGAGAAGGAGGACTTCCTCCGCACGAGTCCATTGAATGGATTCTCCATGAATAACCCCCGGAGCTGGGTAAGCGGACGTTTATCTGTCCGATCCATATTCCCAAATTCAAGTGTCTCACTTTGTGATTCTGACGCAGGAGCTGCGTCGGGACGTGGAGGGCATACAAAGCCTGACTCCACGGCCTGAGGATCTGGGACGATCTCTTGATCCGGCCTCCGCAGAGGATCCGGACACAAAGGTGGAGCTGATTGACGGGGTGTTCCACCAACTTAGCATGGACAATGCTCCAGTCGCCATTACGGCTGACTACCCCGGTTTATCTCCGGCTTCCCAGGTGACCACGACCGGAGTCCTGACACCACCATTTGATCCATGCTCATTTCTGACCATCGTATACCAATGGTGCATCGCAGGAGGCGCCTTTAAGGCGGGAAGCCGAACCCGCGGCGGCTGACCAACAAGGGTCAGTTCAGCCCAGCAGGCGGAAGAGGAGTGCGGCGCGAATCGAAATGTCACTGCAACGGTACGGCGCACCGCTGTTTTTAAGGGAAAGATCCCTAGGAGGTATATTAACGCTCATGATTTCCCAGGAGGAAGAGCGCTCGCCGGACAGTGTCCAGAGAGGTTGCCAATCAAGCCTCCGCCAGCCATGCTCCAACGCGTGGTCCGGAAGGGGAGGCGAACACAAGGCATGAGCCGGATGCTGCTCCAACGGAGGATGCCGATAGGCTGTCCGCCACCAGGTCCAAGGTGGCGAGCGCCATGAATCACAGGCGCCGCTGGATGGTTCTTCGTGACGCGTGTTTCTCTCCGGAGGCACTGAGTGTCTTTAATGCGGGAGACGCGCACCTCCGTGCCGCTCAAGATGGTTTAACCAGAGCCATGGAGCAGTATGTGAAAGACATACGGGTGAGGAATTTTAATAGTTATATATGCCAGTAGCCCCCAAGACTTAAAATAGTTAGAATAACTGATTTAAGGATCATTTGTTTATGCAGGATCTTACGGAGAAGAATACCTGTCTGTCCTAGGAGCTTCAAGAGTGCAAGGCCCAACTTGAGGCCGCACTAGCCGCCGCAGGTGGAGCCACAGAGACCCCCTTTGGTATTACATACTTTGAAAAGATAAGTAGTTGATGAAGTGCGGCGTGTGCGTAAGTCTGACAATTAAATTGCAGAGGGTGCCGGACTGGAAACGGACAAGCAACATCTGCTACGCCAGCTGAAGGCTGGCGAGAAGGTTCTTATGAGGGTGCAGCAGGAGAGGAACAAACTCCAAGAGGCCAACACCCAGCTGGGCGAAGAACTAAAAGATGTTCGGGTCCAGCTGTCCGACTCCGTAAAGGAGAATCGACGGCTTCGTCGCGGCATTTACAGTAAGTGTTTGAGAAAACTCTTTTGAAAAGAAGAGTTCGGCGAGGAAGTCGATTGACAGAAATGTGTCTGTAGGTGTGCTCACGGGTCGTCCGGCGGAGGAAATGCCTGCTTCCACGTATTCGGCAGGCGATGAGCGGCGTCGTCCGGGCCTTATGTCCGTCCGTCTCCCTACCCGAGGGTCTTCGAGGGCTTGCTGACAAGCTTCAGGGAGTACGACAGCGCTTCCGTCTGTGGAAGATATCGGCCTGCCGTCAAGGCGCCAGGGAGGCCTGGGCCATGGTGAAGACGCGATACACGAAGGCTGATCCAAACCACATGGCCGAGGTCGGACCTATGGGGCCCGATGGGAAGGAGATCCCTGTGAGCTTAATGTACGGCCATGTAGAGTTGGCCGCGTAATATTCCCAATGGGACTGTAAACTAGACAGCCTATTAGATGGGATTGAAGAGGAGTTCAATCAGTCAATTTGACGATGTAATTTTAAAATGACATGTAAAATGCCTTCTAGCCGGATTGTTGATCGTTTGTCTTTGCGGACCTTTTCGCTTCAACCTCGGGACCCAACAGTCCGGAGTGTGTCCGAATACCCTAGCGGTTATAAAAACCGGGGCATGCATGGAGACCAGGCGTAGGGGTCATTAGTGCTTTATCAGACAAGTGCCCAACTAGTTATGTTATATTACATGGTTAGTAAGAAACATCTTCCAGGGAGAATAGTTCGGTTAGGGGTTCCTTTCCCTGGGGGGCATGCCCTAAGGTGCATGTCCGTACTGTGAAAAGAGCAGAAAAAGCATCTGGGGGCAGATAAGTTTAAATAAGTAATAAATCATCTTTCAAGTCACCGACCGAATATTCCCTTAAGAACGCTAGCTTTCGGCTTCATCCAGTCTGAGGTACACATTCGGCTGACCTGGCAGTAACAATCGCAGAGGTGCTCCCTTTACCTCCTAGCCGAACAATCGGGAATGTAGGGGTAAGCATAGGAGCCAGGCAACCCAGATTGGCCAAAACTTTAGTCATATCGATGCATATAATGGTGAATAAAAGGTACATGCGGAAGTATGACACATGTGTTGGGCATGAAGCCCGTATAAATAAGCTTCTGTTAAAGAAGCCCCCAGGTATAATGAGTGCTAGTAGCACATCAAGTATGTGCGAACAATGCGCAGATCAGCCCGTCAAAGGCTTTTACTAAAAAAAGGAAGGAGGAAGAGAACAAGAGACAACGAAAATGTAAAAGGTGGATGGGGGAGGGAGACGAACTCTGAGTCCGGCGCTAGGCGTAGAATCTTCGGAGACGGGCTGCGTTCCATGGGTTCGGCTCGAGTCGGTTGTCAGAGGCGTTGCGTAGACGGTATGCTCCGCCGGTCAGGACTTGGTCGATGATGAAGGGACCTTCCCATTTGGGCTTAAGTTTGTCCTTTTTCTTGTCCGGCAGGCGTAGAACAAGTTCGCCAACATTGTAAGTTTTGGCCCGTACTTCTCTGCTTTGATATCTTCGAGCCTGCTGCTGATAGAATGCGGAACGAGCTTTTGCCACGTCCCGCTCCTCCTCTAAGGCGTCCAAACTGTCCTGCCAATCCAACTCGGCTTCTCTTTCTTCGTACATGCGCACGCGAGATGAGTCATAAATTATATCGCAGGGCAGAACTGCCTCTGCGCCGTACACCATAAAAAATGGTGTGAATCCGGTAGTGCGGTTCGGCATGGTCCGCAGCCCCCAGAGTACGGAGTCGAGCTCCTCTACCCAGTGCGTGTTAGATTCCGTGAGGGCCGTGAAATTCGTGCCGTTATCAGTGATGATGCTGTGGGGGACACCATAACGGTGTACTACCCTGGATATGAAGTCTATCACGGGTCCGGATTCGGCCGTTTTAACTGGCTTGGCCTCTATCCATTTGGTGAATTTGTCCACCATGACCAATAGGTATTTTTGCTTGTGGGTTCCCCCTTTAAGGGGTCCAACCATATCAAGCCCCCAGACCGCGAACGGCCAGGTGATGGGTATAGTTTTGAGGGCGGTGGGTGGCATGTGGCTTTGATTAGCAAAGAGCTGGCAACCGACGCATCGTTGGACTAAGTCCTGAGAATCTGCCCGGGCAGTCGGCCAATAAAATCCCGTACGGAAGGCCTTGCCTACAAGGGCCCGGGCTGCGGCGTGGTGCCCGCCGAGTCCGGCGTGAATTTCAGCCAGGAGATTTTGCCCTTCCTCTTCGGAGATACACCTTTGAAGGACTCCGGTTGTGCTTTTCTTATAAAGTTCTCCCTCATGGACCTTGTAGGCTTTAGATCGCTGAACTATGCAGTGGGCCTCATTTTGGTCTTCGGGGAGTTCCTGCCTAGTTAAGTAGGCAAGGAATGGTTCCATCCACGGGGCGATTACTGCCATTATTTCATGGGCTGAGGGTGTTATTTCATTGGCTGAGCCACCGACTGTGTCAGAATGTTCCGTGTTGGGTGGCACGGTTGGTTCCGGGTTGCTATTTCCGGACTCCTCTTCCCATAGTACGGATGGCTTAAATAGCCGCTCCAGGAAGATGTTTGGAGGGACGGCGTCGCGTTTTGCGCCGATGCGTGCCAACACGTCGGCTGCCTGGTTATTATCCCGGGCTACATGGTGGAATTCGAGTCCTTCGAACCGAGCTGACATTTTTAAGACGGCGTTACGATAGGCTGCCATTTTTGGATCCTTGGCGTCAAAGTCTCCATTTACTTGAGATATTGCGAGGTTTGAATCCCCGCGCACCTCTAGGCGTTGAATACCCATGGAGATTGCCATCCGGAGACCATGTAGAAGGGCCTCGTATTCAGCTACATTGTTAGAGTCCGTGTACATTATCTGAAGTACGTATTTGACTGTGTCTCCGGTTGGGGACGTCAGTGCGATGCCAGCCCCCAAGCCGGCCAACATTTTAGAGCCGTCGGAATGCATGATCCAATTGGAGTATGCGCCGTACTCTTTAGGGAGTTCGGCTTCGGTCCATTTGGCGATGAAGTCAGCCAAAACTTGCGACTTTATGGCTCGCCTTGGTTTGTAGGTTATGTCAAATGGTAAGAGCTAAATGGCCCATTTTGCAATCCTGCCCGTCGCGTCGCGGTTGTTTATAATGTCGTTGAGGGGTACTTCGGAGGCCACTGTTATCGAGCACTCTTGAAAGTAGTGTCGCAGCTTCCGGGATGCCATGAACATCGCGTACGCTATCTTTTGATAATGTGGATACCGGGACTTGCATGGGGTTAAGACAGTGGATACGTAGTACACTGGTCTTTGAAGAGGGAATTCGTGTCCTTCTATTTCTCGTTCGACGACGAGCGCTGCGCTAACAACTTGATGTGTTGCCGCGATATATAATAACATTGGTTCGCCTAGGTTGGGCGCGGCCAGGACCGGATTTGTTGCTAATATGTCCTTTATTTCTTCGAGTCCGGCCGTGGCAGCATCTGTCCACTCGAAGTGTTTGGTGCGCCTTTTATTCCGGACTAAGGTTGTGTTCAGGGCCGGATTGTCCCAAAATCTAGTTTCGGTTTTCCAGGCACTCTCCATCGCATAGTATTTTCGTACTATGGTCGCCAGGTCGGCGAAGCGCGTGACCTCGCGATGACTTATGGCGTTCCTGATTCCCTTGTCCATGCAATTATTGCAGAAAATAGAGATTGCGTTTTCCTCATGGCAGTCCTTTATCCTGTCCATAACTAGGAGGAATCTGGCCCAGTAATGATGTACTGTTTCATCGGGCTCTTGCTGTATTTGAGATAGAGCGCTTGTGTTTGGGTGGGCGGGTGGAACTAAATTTGGAACCCTGCCCAATCTGAGGCTCAAAGGCCGAGGAATTTTCGGATTTGGAAGCTTGGATTGCTGGAGGTCGTCCAACGAATCTAGTCCGCTGCCTGACTTTAGGTTCAGTACTCGATTGACGTCCATCCCTCCGCGGGAATCCGGCATGGAGCGGGAATCCGGACATAACTGGTTTTTAACATAGAGGAAGAGTCGCCGCGTTGTTCTTCTACCACAGTAACATGGTGGGTAGCCTGGGGAGAGTTAATTTCTCTCAGATTGGTTTTAAGCCCAATCTGATCGTAGTCTGTAGCGACTCCCAGGGCGGCGATGCGATCCAAGAGCTCGTTTGCGGAAGAGAGCTCTATCGGATCCAACTGCTCGGCGAATTCCGAGTTGATGCGAAGATCGCTTTTGATGACCCGAGAGGTCATCGTCGAAGCGGTGGCCGAACAACCATAAGAAAACCACCTAGCCGGATAGCTTGACCGGCGGCCAAAGCTCCTTTGGTGATGGTATCGTCTTTAAAGACGGGAAAAGGCATCCTTCCTGATTGCGACGGCACAGAGGAACTCTCAATGAAAGCACCAATGTCGGTGTCAAAACCGGCGGATCTCGGGTAGGGGGTCCCGAACTGTGCGTCTAGGGGGATGGTAACAGGAGACAAGGGACATGGTGTTTTACCCAGGTTCGGGCCCTCTTGATGGAGGTAAAACCCTACGTTCAGCTTGATTGATATTGATGATGTGGGTATTACAAGAGTAGATCTACCATGAGATCAAGGAGGCTAAACCCTAGAAGCTAGCCTATGGTATGATTGTTGTTATTGTTGTTGGCCTACGGACTAAAATCATCCGGTTTATATAGACACCGGAGAGGGCTAGGGTTACACAGAGTCGGTTACAATGGTAGGAGATCTACATATTTGTATCGCCAAGCTTGCCTTCCACGTCAAGGAAAGTCCCATCCGGATACGGGACGAAGTCTTCAATCTTGTATCTTCATAGTCTTGGAGTCTGGCCGATGATGATAGTTCGGCTATCCGGACACCCCCTAATCCGGGACTCCCTCAACCATATTATCAACACTTATTAACAATGGATGTAAAAGGATGCACAATGGCATATGAAGCATGTTATGCCCATTCTTCCGTCCGGTGCAACGCACATGTATTTGTACTATTTCTAACAATAAATGGGCTATTGCTTTTTGCGGCACGTAACGGAAATTGTCCCAAAGTTGTAAAGTATTACCCATCAATACCACCTATAAGTGATAAAAATATTTCGCACAAGGGAATCCTCTGCCTTGGCCGGCTCATGCAGTAGGGACCTCCCATACTGCGCTCTGCGTGCCGGGAGAAGACGCCGCACGTCCGTTTGGACCGGCCCATGTCCGGGTGGCCTGGTTTTTAAATTTTCTTTTTTTTTTCGTTTTCCTTTTTGCTACTTTAAATAATTTATGACTTCAAAGAGTACTGAAAATTTAAAAAATGACTTGAAAAAGTCCTGAAAATTAAAAAAAATGAGAATTTTGAAATAAATTGTTTAATAAATCATAAAATATTTGTGGATTGCAAATATTCCGCAATTTTATCAAAAAATATTCAAAAAAGTTTGAAATTTCAAAATCTATTGTTTTGGAAATAAATCATGATTTTTAAAAGTTCAATTATTAAAAAAATGTTAATGAAATTGAACAAAATTTCGCCAATTCAAAAAAAGTTCATGAAAAATATCCTAAAAATTTAAAAAACGTTCATGACTTATAAAATAGTTTATTCATTCATAAAAAAATTATTGATTCAAAAAATGATCATGTATTTCAAAAAATGTTTGTTAAATGAAAAAATGTTCGTTAAATAAAAAATATTCGTGAAATTAAGAAATTGTTCCAGAAATTTCCAAAGCAATGTTTGTCCATTCTAGAAATGCACCGATTCAAAATTGTTAAAAATGTTTGCAAATAGTTTAAAATGTTGATGAATCAATTTTTTTATTTTAGAAAATGTTCAAAAATTTGTAAAAATGTTAATGAATTTGGCAAATGTTCATGATTTCAAAGATGTTCACGAGTTTTAAAAAATGTTCATGATTTCACAAAATTGAGAGTGATAGTGTATCTCGGTGATGATGTAAAATGTGATCATGGTTATTGAAGATTATGATTTTTGTCCCGTTGCAATGCACGGGCCCTTTTGCTAGTAGGTGCTAATAGCCTAATGGGCACCTGCGTGTAGTACATGCCACATACATTCAAATTGAGTACTCGAGAAGCAAACATGTGGATGCCCATCCTCACCTCAAGTAATTCACATCTTCTCTGTTTGTCAAATTCGATACATAAGAAACAAAGCACACCATCCGATATGTCCTAAATATGTGATGTCGAGTAGTGTTTCTGAAACATACAAACTTAATGATTAGATATGTTTTTTCTATATATAGTTTATTTCTAAGGAACCGGCAAACTCTGATTCATGGCGATTGATGTTTCCTCCATAGGAAGCATAGGCCTTGTCCTAGTTAAGTACAAAGACGAAAACATAGTAAATTAAATAATATGTTATGGTAAAATAAAACCTAAATAAAAAGTTATCGTGGCAACATTGTCTCGAATATTATTTTTTACTCATCCGTTCGTCGGTTCTGGACTGTCGCAATACCAGATAATTGCTAAACAAATTCAAGTGGAGGATCTATTTTACAGCAATTCCATGCAACAAACCGTTTAGTTTGAAAGCTTTCCGCACGATAATATAAATCCACTTATTGCACATAGTTCCATGAGTATAATTGTAAGACATATGTAAGTTAGAATTAACCGAACAATAACTCAACAAGGAGGCACACATATAATGGAGAAGTAACACATTAATGTTCTATAAACTCTGTGCATAACCGGTGATATTGACAAAACAAAACTTAGCTAGAATATATCAAAGATATATATGTAAAAGACAGATAGATGCCACTGACAAAGGCAGAACCTTGCAAAGATAGTTGGATCATGGATCATATAACAAAACCGATTTGAAGATATATCAGACATATTAGTAGACTTGGATTTAAGAGTTGTTGGTGTCAGAGTCCTCTTCAAACTCCCCATCGCCCGAGTGGTACTCTGAGGCCTTGTACAATGGGAGGTGCTTAGAGAGATGCTTAGAAAAATAAATCGGGTTTTTCAAAGCACCGGTGCCTATTTTTACAGGAGAGAGGCTTAGCTAAGCGTCTATCTTGTACAAATAAGCATTGGTGCTTAAAAAAAGCCTGATTTATTTCTCTAAGCACCTCTCCTAAGCACCTCCCATTGTACAAGGCCTGAGTAGTCTGAGTCGTCTTCTTGCCGAACCTCCTCCTCGAAAGCAGCTATCTGCTCTTGCCCTTGCTCAAATACTGGTGGCCACCGCCTACAGATAGGTATCAAACTCCCACAAGAACTGCCGCAGTATCCAAAAAGATATTTGAAATATGTTAGTACTACATACGAGTACCTGCTTAGTCAACTGTGAATCTTAATGCAAGAAATTTGATCAAGCAGGTACCATTGGTTGTGGATCCATATCGCGCAATCTCCTTAGAAAAGCGATAATTTCCTGGTCGGCCTCCTCTTCTGTCTTCTCGCCTCCATGAATCCGCCTAATGTTGTTGTGAACTTCTATCTCATCCTGGCCTTCCAAAGAATCTGAGGGATCGCCTTCCAAGAATGGCTGACGGATCCGTAGAGGGAAAGCTCCCCATGGAATGGTGCATGCTCTGAGGAGCTTGGCAGCAAAGTTGTTGGGGTCATTAGAGTCGGTGACTGTGATCTCACTAGAATCCTTCCTTGCCTCTTCCCACAATTCCTTGGCCTGCGCCTGCAACTCCGCCCTTCTGAAATTGTAGTCCTCATCCACCTCCATGTAGCCCCTTGTCCGAGACTCCTCCATCCAGTCCTCTTCACCTTCGTCATCATAATCATCTTCTTCATCTTCATCATCATCCACATCATCGTCATGCTCATCATCATTATCTTCCCCAGAAGGCTCCTCCTCGGTGAGGTCCCCGCTCCCAACCTCCTCGGAGATATCGTTTCGGGCTTGTCGTCGGGCGTCGAGGATACACTTTAGGACCAGCGATTGCATGATGTCAACATAGTCCAGCCGGATCTTGCCACGCAAACGGAGGTGAAGATCGATGAGGTCATCAGAGGCTAGCTTTGCCGCCCATGCGTGGGAGTGGCTACGGCACCGGTGGAAGTCCCTTGGCGGCAGCCACACGAAGATCGCCTGCAGCACAAGGTCAGGAAGGTCCTGCTGCTGACGTTGCACCGCCACCTGATCACCCGTGGTCTGCTGGATCGACGACGACAATACTTTGGTCGACAATTTTATTTATTCTTCTCAAAGATCGATCGATTTTGTGAGCACGTGTTGAGAGAGATGAGATCTTTTTTGCGGGAAAATTAGAGAGCTTTATTCATTGAAAGCACACTCGGTGCCGTCAGCCAATAGGCTAGTCACCAAGAAGCTAGGGGTTTCATTGAGCCAGCTTTCCGTCACATTCAATGTGCAAGCACGCTTCGCACATAGACGCGCCGGAATGTTCGCCACCCGATTTACATGGTGAATATCGAAAGAAGAAAAAGTAGTACAAAGCTCTCCTATTTCTAAAAGTAAAGGAGCTACAATTGAAAGAGAATTGTGTCGAGATAGCCAGAACTTCGCCAGTTCCAAATAGTCAACTTCCATAATCACATGCAGAAATCCTCGAAGACAAGCAAAGTGCACTCCATCTTGCAGCGACAAGCACTCCATCATCAAGGGATTTGAAACTCCCATTTATGGTTTGCACCAAGAACCCAGGAGTGCAGAGGATGATTGGGCCACTCCTCCTGCACCGCCCCGGCCTTCATCAAAATTCAGAGCGCCGTCGGTTGTGATCTTGACCGAACCCACATCCGGGGGCTGCCAACCGTAACCCGGTAGAACCAAGGTTTTCTTATGATGTAGCTGAAGGAGGGAGATATACTCCTTAATATTTCTGATAGTTACTGTAGGGTCTCTCCCCTCGTCGCCATGTTTGATTCGGTTCCTGGAATGCCAAATTGACCACATGGTAGTAGTGATCTTGGCACATTCATCGGCAGTGAACTGAGGATCACATGTGATGTCTCGTGCCCACGTATCCGAGTGGAGAGGGGGAAGACGAAGACCAAGCCATGTCCACGCCTCTTCCCAGAAGCTATGTGCATGTGTACAATGAATCAGTGCATGCTTCAAATCCTCCTCCATAGAGCGGCAAACATTGCATTGACGAAAATCTGCAATGTGTCCATGGTTAAGAGTAGCATCATCTGGAAGAATGCCACGTAACACTCTCCACCAGAAGACTTGCACTTTTGGGATAACAGTCAACTTCCACAAGGATTTCCACAATTGTTGATCGTCCGATGAGGTTTCAGTAGCCGTCCCTTCCTCTAGAGCCAAACGCTCGTTCTGAGTCACGAGAGAACCGTACACCGTCTTCACAGTGTAGTTACCTGATTTATCAAATGCCCATGCGAGAAAATCATCACCCCCGCCTTGCCTGAAAGGAATATTAAGTATGGACGTGGCATCCTGGGCGGTAAAATTGTCCTTGATCACTTCATGCTTCCAAGACCAACTCCGTGTGTCGATGAGATCCGACACCCGATCAATGTTTGTATCTGTAGGCCTCTGAGTTGGTGTCATTGAGACCGTGCTTGGGATCCACTTGTCCTCCCAAACTGAAATAGTAGAACCATCTCCCACTTCTGAGATTAAACCTGTCTTCAGGGCATTCCTTCCCGCCACAATTGCCTTCCAAGTTGCCGACGCTGACTTGGGAACTGGAGCATGCATGAAATCGGTGTCTGGGAAGTAGCGGCCCTTGAGAACTCGTGCACAAGGCGAATTTGGGTTGGTGATGAAGCGCCACCCATGTTTGCCCAACATAGCTAGGTTGAAGAGATGCGGGTCTCGAAACACCATCCCACCCTTGCACTTGGGTTTAGATGACTCCTTCCAAGAAACCCAATGCATTGTTTTTTTGTCAAGAGAGCTACTCCAAAAATATTTTGCCATGGGAGAAGTCAGACTCTTACAAACTTTCTTGGTAAGAAGGAAAGTTCTCATGGGATAAGTTGGGATAGATTGAATTACAGACTTGAGCAGTGTCTCAGGGCCTACACGCGCAAGCAGTTTTTCCGACCACCCTTGCATCTTTCCGCGAGCTCTCTCAATGATGTGATCGAAGATACCATTAGTGATGCATCCAACCGCAGTGGGGACACTACTAGGGAAAACCCTAGTAGTAGCGCGAGTTTAATGCCCACTAGTAGCGCGGGACACCGCGCTACTAGTAAGGCGCTACAGCTATTACTTAGCAGTAGCGCGTGCGACACGCGCTACTGCTAAGACATATAGCCGCAACGTGTGTCCACTCCCGCGCTACTGCTAATCTAGCTAGTAGCAGCGTGTTTACTATCCATCGCTACTAGTATTCTTTTTTTCATTTTTTTATTTTTAGTGTATTTATACGCCGTTATACAAATTTTGGTACAATACTAATTATGAGGTTTATATCATTATGTCCATAATAGTGTGTCAAATGAAGGTGGATTAGGTTCAAGGGGAGGCAACATGTGGTGCATGTCAAAAGTATACTACTAATCCAAACTTGATCTAGTTTGGAGTAGTAGTACTTTCGATGTGCACCACATGTTGCCTCCACTTGAATCTAATCTGCCAGCACAAGCTATTTAATCATCATCATAGTCATTACCACCAACAGTAGCTATTTAATCATCATAGTCATAGTGTAGCACATCATCATCTTCAAACTCATTCTAGCTAGCTAATCACCACCAACACTAGCTGCGATAGCTATCTAATCACCACCAACACTAGCTAATACTAATCATCATAGTCATTACCACCAACACTTGCTATTTAATCATCATAATCATAGTGTAGCACATCATCATCATCAAACTCATTTCTCGGGAGCTAATCACTCCTGCTGCTCTCTCTCAGGTAAAATAGCATAAAACATGTGTAGCACTCCTGTTTCATCATGTTGGAGCATGCAGATGAACCTGTCTCCTAATTGTGGGCTACGCTACTGATTGATGCCCCCTAGTACTTCCCTATGATCGTTCACAATTTTGCTCTAGTCTTTAACTATTAAGCATTCCTCACTTTTAGAAATCCTGAATGCACTAAAGTGCATTGTAGGATGTCTTGACCGTAAGCTAACCATTCTTATACGACCTTTAGTCTCCATCCAATGAGGCACAACATTCATCGGGAGTCCCTGTTGAAGAACATCGTATAGTAACATACTTAGCAATGAAGTTTAGCTTAAAAAATAATGTATGCAAAAGATGCACTGAGGAAAAATAGTAAAATCTTACCATCTTTCCTAAATAGATTTGACCATAGTTCAGTACGAACACTATTGGTCACACGTTTTGAGTTCTAAGATTTTTAAGTCCAGAAAAATAATTTGCCTTGACAATATGAAGATCCTCAAGCCATGAAATGTAATGACTTATCTCCTCGCAGTTTAGTTCAGCCCTGGGACAGTAGTAGGTCCGGTCTACCAAGCGCTGGACATGTTTGCTTGAATAGAAATAAGCTGTCAATACAAATTAGTTGTCAACTATTTTTGAATAAACAATGTCAAAGACATAAATATGGTTGAGAAACTCACATGATGGTATAACTGGAGGCATCTACACATCGACCCAGATGTCGATATTACCTTCAATATCATCTTCCGGACAAATATCAAAGGTGATAACCATATCAGGCTCAAATGCATAAGTCTTGCATAGTGCTTGCCAAGTTTTGCATTCAAAATAGGTGTAGGTGTCTCCGTTGTATAACTTTGCGTGGAAAGTATAACCATGCTCGACAAACTAGAGTACAAAACAAGAGGAAAACCATTAGGAAAAGTAGATACGACGGAGACGTATCAGTGCTCTACATTACGCTCTTACCTAGTGCTACCTCTTGAGCACTGCGTTAGATTTTCCCGAAGAGGAGAGGATGATGCAACAAAGTAGCATAAGTATTTCCCCCAGTTTTTGAGAACCAAGGTATAATTACAGTAGGAGACCACGCACAAGTCCCTCGTACCTACACAAAACGATAGCAACTCGCAACCAACGCTTAAGGGTTGTCAATCCCTTCACGGTCACTTACGAGAGTGAGATATGATAGAGATGATATTTTTGGTATTTTTGATAGATAGATGCAAAGGAAAAAGTAAAGGCAGAGTAAAAACAAAGCAAGTAAATAAAGTGATATAGATTGATATGATGAGAATAGACCCGGGGGCCATAGGTTTCACTAGTGGCTTCTCTCAAGAGCATAAGTATTCTACGGTGGGTGAACAAATTACTATTGAGCAATTGACTGAATTGAGCATAGTTATGAGTATATCTAGGCAATGATCATGTATATAGGCATCACGTCCAAAACAAGTAGATCAAAACGATTCTGCATCTACTACTATTACTCCACTCATCGACCGCTATCCAGCATGCATCTAGAGTATTAAGTAAAAACAGAGTAACGCCGTAATCAAGATGACATGATGTAGAGGGATAAATTCATGCAATATGATAAAAAACCCATCTTGTTATCCTCGATGGCAACAATACAATATGTGCCTTGCAACTCTTTCTGTCACTGAGTAAGGACACCGCAAGATTGAACCCAAAGCTAAGCACTTCTCCCATTGCAAGAACTACCAATCTAGTTGGCCAAACCAAAAAGAAATTCGAAGAGACTTGCAAAGATAACTCAATCATACATAAAAGAATTCAAAGAAGAATCAAATATTTTCCATAGATAATACTGGATCATAAACCCACAATCCATCGGTCTCAACAAACACACCGCAAAAAGAAGATTACATCGAATAGATCTCCACGAGAGCGGGGGAGAACATTGTATTGAGATCCAAAAAGAGAGAAGAAGCCATCTAGCTACTAGCTATGGACCCGATGGTCTGAAGTAAACTACTCACACTTCATCGGAGGGGCTATGGTGATGATGTAAAAGCCCTCCATGGTGGATGCCCCCTCCGGCGGAGCTCCGGAACAGGCCCCAAGATGGGATCTCATGGATACTGAAGGTTGCGGCGGTGGAATTAGGTTTTTGGCTCCTGTTCTGATCGTTCAGGTATACGTAGGTATATATAGGAGGAAGGAGTACGTCGGTGGAGCTCCAAGGGGCCCACGAGGTAGGGGGCGCACCCAGGGGGGCCTCTATCCTCGTGACCTCCTCGGGCACATCTTGGAGTAGGGTCTAAGTCTCCTGGATCACGTTCGGTTGGAAATTCACGATCCCGAAGGTTTCATTCCGTTTGGACTCCGTTTGATATTCTGTTTCTCCGAAATACTAAAAAAGGCAAAAAAACAACAATTCTAGGCTGGGTCTCCGGTTAATAGGTTAGTCCCAAAAGTAATATAAAAGTGGAAAATAAGGCCCAATATAGTCCAAAACAGTAGATAAAGTAGCATGGAGCAATCAAAAATTAGAGATACGTTGGAGACGTATCAGGCATCCCCAAGCTTAATTCCTGCTCATCCTTGAGTAGGTAAATGATAAAAAAGAATTTTTGATGCGGAGTGATACTTCGGCATAATTTCATTGTAAATCTTCTTAATTGTGATATGATTATTCAGATCTAAAAGATTCAAGACAAAAGTTCATATTGACACAAAAATAATAATACTTCAAGCATACTAATCAAAGCAATCATGTCTTCTCAAAATAACATGGCAAAAGAAAGTTCATCCCTACAAAATCATATAGTTAGGCTATGCTTCATTTTCATCACACAAATATGTTCCCAACTTCTATACCCCCGATGACAAGCCAATCAATTGTTTCATACTTTAAATAATCTCAAACTTTTTCAACCTTCACGCAATACATGAGCATGAGCCATGGATATAGCACTATGGGTGGAATAGAATATGATGATGGGATTGTGTGGAGAAGACAAAAAAGGAGAAAGTCTCACACTGACGAGGCTAATCAACGGGCTATGGAGATACCCATCAGTTGATGTCAACATGAGGAGTAGGGATTGCCATGCAACGGATGCACTAGAGCTATGAATGCTCAACAAAAGAAAAACTAGTGGGTGTGCATCCAACTCGCTTGCTCATGAAGACCTAGGGCATTTGAGGAAGCCCATCGTAGGAATATACAAGCCAAGTTCTATAATGAAAAATTTCCACTAGTATGAAAAGACAACTTATGAGACTCACTACATGAGGAACAAGGTGCTACTTTGAAGCACAATATATGAGACTCACTACATGAAGAACAAGGTGCTACTTTGAAGCACAAGTGTGGAAAAAGAGATAGTAGCATTGCCCTTTTCTTTTTATTTTCTTTTTTTGGGCCTTTCTTTTTTTCTTTTTGGCCTTTCTCTTTTTTTTGGCAATGCTCTAATAATTATAATCATCACACTTCTATTCATTACAACATAAGGATTACAACTCGAAACTTAGAACAAGATATGACTCTATATGAATGCCTCCGGTGGTGTACTGGGATGGTGCAATGAATCAAGAGTGACATGTATGGAAAATAATGCACGGTGGCTTTGCCACAAATACGATGTCAACTACAAGATCATGCAATGGCAATATGACAAAAGTAATGTATGTCATGATGATGATGGTGGAAGTTGCATGGAAATCTATCTCGGAATGGCTATGGAAATGCCATTATAGGTAGGTATGGTGGCTGTTTTGAGGAAGATATAAGGAGGTTTATGTGTGATAGAGCGTACCGTATCACGGGGTTTGGATGCATCGGCGAAGTTTGCACCAACTCTCAAGGTGAGAAAGGGCAATGCACGGTACCAAAGAGGCTAGCAGTGGCGGAAAGGTAAAAGTGCGTATAATCCATGGACTCAACATTAGTCAAAAGAACTCATATACTTATTGCAAAAAATTAGAAGTCATCAAAAATTCAAGTACTACGCGCATGCTCCTAGGGGGATAGATTGGTAGGAAAAGACAATCGCTCGTCCCCGACCGCCACTCATAAGGATGCACAAGCTAGGTACACTTCATGTTTCAAATTTGTTACACAACTTTAACCATATGTGCATGCTACGGGACTTGCAAACTTCAACACAAGTATTTCTCAAATTCATAATCACCCAACTAGCACGACTTTGATATTATCACCTCCACATCTCAAAACAATTATCAAGCATCAAACTTATCTTAGTATTCAATTCACTCAAAAGAAAGTTTCACATATCTTGAACACCAAGTATATTAACATTAAGCAAATTACCATGCTATTAAAGACTCTCAAAATAATCTATGTGAAGCATGAGAGATCAATAGTTTCTTTAAAACAAATCCACCATCGTGCTCTAAAAGATCTAAGTGAAGTACTAGAGCAAAAATTATCACGCTCAAAAGATATAAGTGAAGCACTATGAGCAAAACTATCAAGCTCAAAAGATATAAGTGAAGCTCATAGAGTGTTCTAACAAATTCCAATTCATGTATGGTCCTCTCAAAAGATGTGTACAGCAAGGATGGTTGTGGTAGACTAACAAGCAAAGACACAAATAATACAAGACGCTCCAAGCAAAACACATATCATGTTGGTGAATAAAAATATAGCTCCAAGTAAATTACCGATGGAAGTGGACGAAAGAGGGGATGCCTTCCAGGGCATCCCCAAGCTTTGACTTTTTGGTATCCTTGGATTATCTTGGGGGTTCCATGGGCATCCCCAAGCTTAGGCTCTTGCCACTCCTTGTTCCATAATCCATCAAAAGAATTCACCCAAAGCTTGAAAACTTCACAACACAAAACTCAACAGAAATCTCGTGAGCTCCGTTAGAAAAAGAAAACAAAAGACTAGTTAAAGGTACTGTAATGAACTCATTATTTATTTATATTGGTGTTAAACCTACTGTATTCCAACTTCTCTATGGATTATAAACTAATTTACTAGCCATAGATTCATCAAAATAAGCAAACAACACACGAAAAACAGAATCTGTCAAAAACAGAACAGTCTGTAGAAATCTGTAACTAACGCAAAATTCTGGAACTCTAAAAATTCTACCAAAATAGGAAGTCCTGGAAAATTTGTTTGGTGATCAGAAGCAAAAATAATCAATGCAAAATCACGTTCCTGTGATTTATCATAACTAAATTTGTGCGCGCAAAGTTTCTGTTTTTTAGCAGAATCAAATCAACTATCATCGTAGGTTATCCTATAAGTCCTACTTGGCACAAACACTAATTAAAACATAAAACCACATCCAAACAGAAGGTAGATGGATTATTTATTCCTAAACAGAAGCAAAAACAAAAAACACAAAATAAAATTGGGTTACCTCCCAACAAGCGCTATCGTTTAACGCCCCTAGCTAGGCATAAAAGCAAGGATAGATCTAGGTATTGCCATCTTTGGTAGGCAATCCATAAGTGGCTCTCATGATAGATTCATATGGTAATTTTATTTTCTTTCTAGGGAAGTGTTCCATACCCTTCTTTAAGGGAAATTGGAATCTAATATTCCCTTCCTTCATATCAATAATTGCACCAATCGTTCTAAGGAAAGGTCTACCAAGAATAATAGGACATGAAGGATTGCAATCTATATCAAGAACGATAAAATCTACGGGCACATAATTCCTACTTGCAACAATAAGAACATCATTAATTCTTCCCATAGGTTTTTTAATAGTGGAATCCGCAAGATGCAAGTTTAGAGGGCAATCATCAAAATCACGGAAATCTAGCAAATCACATAAAGTTTTGGGAATAGTAGAGACACTAGCACCCAAATCACACAAAGCATGAAACTCAAAATCTTAAATTTTAATTTTAATAGTAGGTTCCCATTCATCATGTAGAACTTAACAAAATTCATCAGTTTACATCTAAGGAGTACCAATCAGAACCATTTCTTGCAGGGATCTCAACCTTTATTATTGAACAGGAAATAGTTACAGAAATAAACTAATGAAATAATCTTCTCAGAAGAGTCCCAACAATTTGCATAAACTATTAACATGGTTGCAAAACTTCAGTAGTAAAGAGGGTACCATGTTTCTTTTGTCTTTACTTGACTGGAATTACAACATGAAGCACATGAACAAATCATATGAGATGTTTCTTAGATCAGCACAAACAATAACAAGAGCTATGACAGCGAACCCTTGAGCAACATATAATGAGCAGGGTATTCAAAGAAGGTCACATCTTCCACACAAGGCTGATCAGAACAAGAAATATTCAAGTCTACTAATTTATTATTGAATCACATAGCATCATAGGAGAAAACAATGAGTCAAGTTTAAATAAGACATACATATATGCTAAGGAAAACTGAATCACAACCAAAAGCATTTTGACTTCCATTTATTTGCACACGCAAAAGCATCAGGTGCTCATAGTTCAGATCAGGTAAGGTAATTTTGTAGCTCCCCACTGTTGCTGGCCTAACAAGACTTGTCCTCCAGCATAACAACATATTTGAAATCTCCATTGTAGTAAATAAATGAGAGGACAGTGCATAAGTTACATCATATTATACAAGCAAGCTAAATCTAGGGTTTGTGGTCGGTGGTGTATATACATGCACATAGAGGAGGCTGGAGTTGTGGAAGTCAAACATACTTGCCACCACGGTAGACTGAGGTGCCATGGAGCAGGTAGCGGAAGGTCGCCGCCATCCAGCACCCACTCACGCCCAAGCCTTCTTTCTTCTCATCCTCTTCCTCTGCCCAATATTGCACTCCCGCCATTGCCGTGTACAAGAAAAAAATGATGGTAAGGCTCAAAAAGCAGACCAAGGAAACTAATATGATAGAGAATCAAATACTAATGCATAGATAAGCCTCTATGCAACGAGCCGCATATAATAAAAATAGGGCAGTCGACAATAACAGACTATAGGTTCATGCACATGTACCACAAAACATATCCTTATATTATTTATCTCAAGAATTCCATGTAGATGTTAGACATGCTTGAAAAGAAACCTAGCTTCAAGAGAAAAATAAATCTACAATCTTAGGATAATCAGGACAATCTTGGTATAACAAGGATCTGGCAACAAGCAACAAATCAGGCGACATATAGATAAAAGAATTAACTATTGTAATTTCAGCTAATAACCAGTTCTAAAAATTCTACTTAAGCAGATGCTGCTAACAATGGATAAATTGTGAATAATCTGTAGCAAGTAAGTTTACCCATAGAGGCAAAAGGGAGGGACAAGGCCGGTGTAGAGCTTGTCGTGGACCTGGAAGGCCCTCTAGAAGTCAATGGTGATGGTTTGGAGCTGCACGCCGAGCCTGTAGGGCAAGTGGAGCAAGCATGAAGGTGGGGAAATCGAGATCTGAGGCAGGGAGGCGCGGTATTGAGGTCCTTGGACGGGGTGGACTTGCCGACATGGCCAGAATCTTGGGTGGATTCTTCATTTGGTGAACAGGGAGGCTATGTTCACAATCACTAGTAATTGAATTTGTGTCATGTTGGGGATTCAGAATGTACACAACATATTTATGTCAGATTGTTCATTATTCAGAGAAGTTAAACTAGGTGCAGGTCACCCAAAACTGAATTTCTTGCAATCCAGACCATACAAACAGGAAGGAGATGGTTGCATAGATACAAATCCATGAGGTGGCAGCCAAATTGACCAATTTGGACCTCATCTTCTCTCTCTGTTTGGCACTAACTAACTAAATAAAAAAATTGGACTTGTTCATACAAATCCCTCTTGAATTCCTTGAGGCAACCAGGATTTGCATCAATATTGCTTAACTTAGCATCATTAGTGAGCAGAGGTAGAGGGGGAGGGATATGCTACCTGCCGCAATGGGTCGTCGTGGCCGTGCTTGAGCTCAGCAGGATCTCTTGGTTGCCCTAGCAGTAGACCCCTCCTGCCCCTCCTCCTTGAGCAGAGCATGGCTAGCGGCTAGGTGCGCCCCTCCTCCTCCTCGAGCAGGGCAAGGCCGGCGCCCTCCTGCCGCTGTCGTCGTCGTGGTCTCCACGTCATGGTGACCTGTAGCAAAGGGGCGGATAGGAGGAGAAGGTGAGACTAGGAGGAGAGGGTGGATCCGGGCAAGGAAGGATGGGAAGGGCGTGCCTGGGCAATGCCGGTGACGGATCTCGCGAGCTTCGGCCTCGCCATCGCCGGTTCTAGCGGGTTCCGACGAAGGAACCCTAGCCGCGGGCGAGGTTGCGGGCCTTGAGGCGCGGATCTGAACGAAGGGGGGGGATCTTGGGGAGCTCAGGGTCGTGTTGCGCGTGGCCTGAGCTCGCTGGAACCGGCCGGCATGGTTGGTGGCGGCGGCGAGGAGATCGTAGGTTGGGAAGGAGATGTTCGCACGAGAGAGAGAGGGAGAGATTCGTGCGGTGGGCTTCTCCCTTTTTCTCCTTTTCTTTAGATTGGATGGATGGATGGATGGATCATGGATGGATGGGTGGGCGGTGGGAGTGCTCGGAATGAATGGCAGGATGTTTGCCATGTCATCAATCCATGGCACAAATGATTCCACCAATGAGAATTAAGCATATGCAAATTGTCTGTTTTTCCTTTCGTTTCTCTTATACTCGAACGGAGGGAGTATATTTTTACCCTCCAATTCCGGGTAAAGACTCAACATATTACCCTCTTATAGTTTGTTCAAATTACCCAATATTTTTCAAATGGCCTCTTATTTCGGGTAAACAATGTTACCGAATCGAGTTTTTATTTTCATTGCACAAATTTTTTTCTAATTCCAAAGTGCCAAAGATGGGCTTTTTTAAGAACCTACCAAATATTTGTCGAAAAATTGTACCAAAACAATTTAAAAAATATTAGACCACATTTTATGTACAGATAACCAAATGGTTGCATGTGAAAAGCTTTCGATACACCTCTTATCAAAAAGACATATTATCGCCGATTCAGGAGGAACTAGGTCAAATTTGAAGTACAACTGCTTTATAGTTTGATCTTTTTCTCCCAAAAATCATTTCTGAACAGGAAAGTAGTTACTCATTTTTTTTGTCGTCCCTCCTCATTTTTTCCTCATTTTTTGTTCATTATTATTTCGCATCCCACTGTTCTCCTGTGCCCACGTGATAGCCCTACATGTCAGCTTGGCGGGTCCTGCGTGTTACTTGCAGGAGGTTGATTTGTGGATTCCATATTCCTAATACATCAAATATAAAATTAACACATGGACATGACATATAGACGTGGATCTGCACATGAACACGCCACGTAGGAGAAATTGGTGAGGTGTTCGATCAGTTGTTTTGAAGCATTGTGAATTAGTAGTCATGACCATTTAAATTGCTCGTAATCCGCTTGGCGGGTACCACATGTCAGGTCTGAGGCAATGTTGAGGTGGCTTGACACATGGACACGCCACATCGGCAAAACTGGTGACGTGTCTGACCAGTCATTTTGAAGCATTGTGAATCAGTAGTCATGACCATTTAAATCGGTCAAGATAGACTAAAATGAAAGGTGTAGATCAGTGTTGTCTATATTATGACCATTTTAGATAAGAAAATTGTGACCTTCTTGACTAAAATGGTCATGATGATTTAGAGTTTGGACCCACGGCTTACGACCATCTGCCGCACAATGGTCATAGATTTATGACCAATTCACCCACGGTCACTACGAGAAGGTCACAATTAAGCATATCTCTTGTAGTGGAATAGCCTGCCGATGGGCAGCATCAACACATGGGTCGATTTCGAGGAAGCATTTGTCTGCAACTTCACGGGGACGTACAAGCGATCCGGTCGCCCCAGTCAGCTCACCATGTGCGTGCAGGGGCCGACGGAGACCGGCCGCGAGTACCTTGCATGCTGGACCGAGCTCCGGAACAGCTGTGAGGGCGTCCATGAAGTCCAGGCAATCCAATACTTCATCAGCGGGTGCCGAGATGGCACCCTCCTCAAGCACAAGCTTCTACACTCCAAGCCGGCCACCATGGCCGCACTCATGGTGACGGCGGACAAGTATGCCAAAGCCGACTCGGCCATGAAGATCCAGGTGGCGTTGGACGAGGCTGGCAAGGCGAAGCCGGTCCCTCCACAGAAGCCGGCCGGCGAAGGCAGCCGACAACAACACCACCAGAACAACAAGTGCAAGGCCGAGCAGCTGGCGCAACGTCACGACAACCGGCTCGTCGCGGCCGCCGAGCCCGCGGCGGACCCGGCAGCGAAGCGCCGGCAGACCAGCAAGATGGCATGGCAACCCACCATGAGCTTTGAAGAGATGCTCGACGCCCCATGCAAGCACCACAGCGGTGCAAGACCCTCCACGCACACGCTTCGACTGTGCGCCATCACCAAGCGCATCATGAGGGGCGACGTCCCGCCTCCTCCGGCTCCGGCTCTGGCTCCGATCGCAGGACAGCCGCCTCCACCTCCACCGCCGCCCCCTTCCGGCAGCGCGATGCGGAACGACGCTTACCCGGACCAGAACGCAGCCTATGTCGTCTTCACCAGCCTTGGTGACGACAAGCGCAGCGAGCGCCTCCTCCGACAGGAGGTGAACACCGTCGTCCCGACCAAGACGGATTTGATGCATTGGTCGGAGCACCCGATCACCTGGACCCGGGAGGATCACCCGGTAGTCATGCCGAGTCCGGGTGGATACGCCCTCGTCCTCAACCCTACAATCATCACGCGGCGCACCTGCAAGTTCTCCCGAGTCCTCATCGACGGCGACAGCAGAATCAACATCCTCTACCGCGACACGATGACCAAGCTCGGCCTTAAGGCCGAGGACCTGGAGCCAACCCAGACCATCTTCCACGGCATCGTACCCGGCCTCTCCTGTTCACCCATTGGCCGGGTCCGGCTCGACGTCCTGTTCGGCGACAGCAGCCACTTCCGACGTGAACCAATCTGGTTCGAGGTGGTGGACCTGTCCAGCGCGTACCATGCGCTGCTGGGCCGGCCGCGCTCGCCAAATTCATGGCGGTTCCCCACTACGCGTACCTGAAGATGAAGATGATGGGTCCCAAGGGCCTCATTACCGTCACCGGCAACTACCACAAGTCTCTGGAGTGCGCCCGAGACGGCGCCAAGCTGGCCGAGTCGCTGGTCATTGCTGAGGAGCGGCGCCAGCTCGACCGGATCGTCGCCTTGGCCGGCGAGGCCTCCGACACGTCGATCCCGACCCTGGACCCGGCCGATGAGGCCGCCTTCAAGCCCTCCAAGGAAACCAAGAAAGTGATGCTGAACCCGGAAGACCCCAGCTGCAGCAAGTACGTTGTCGTAGGTGCCCGCCTCGACAGCAAATAGGAAGGCGAGCTCGTCGACTTCTTCCGTGAGAATCGGGATATCTTCGCATGGACCCCCAAAGACATGCCGGGTATCCCGAGGAAGTACGCCGAGCACAAACTCCATGTCCGCAAGGACGCCAAGCCTGTCCGTCAACCCCTCCGTCAATTTTCCGAAGAGAAGAGAAGAACCATTGGTGAAGAGGTCACCAAGCTCTTGGCGGCCGGCTTCATAATGGAAGTGTTTCACCCCGAGTGGCTGGCCAACCAAGTCCTCGTCCTGAAGAAGAACAAGACCTGGCGCATGTGTATCGACTACACCAGCCTCAACAAGGCCTATCCCAAGGATCCGTTCGCCCTCCCATGGATCGACCAATCATCGACTCGACCGCCAGGTGCAAGCTGTTGTCCTTCCTGGACGCGTACTCCGGCTATCACCAAATCAAGCTAGACCCAGCCGATGCCCTGAAGACGTCCTTCATCACGCCCTTCGGGGCGTACTACTACATCACCATGTCATTCGGGTTGAAGAACGCCGGCGCCACCTTCCAACGCTGCATGCAGAAGTGCCTGCTACTGCAACTCGGCAAGAACATCCACGTGTACATGGACGATATCATGGTGAAGACCAAGCAGCACCTCCTGCTCCTCGACGATCTGAAGGAAACATTCGCCAACCTCCGCGAATACAAGGTCAAGCTCAACCCGGAAAAGTGCATCTTCGGTGTCCCAGCCGGAAAGCTCCTCAATTTCCTCATCTTGGAACGCGGCATCGAGGCGAACCCGGAGAAGATCAAGGCCATCGAGCGCATGTGCAAGCCAACCCGACTACGTGATGTCCAAAAGTTCACAGGCTGCCTGGCCTCAGTCAGCCGGTTCCTAAGCCGGCTGGGCGAGAAGGCATTGCCCCTATACCAGCTAATGAAGAAAACAAGCCCGTCCGAGTGGAACGGCAAGGCGGACGAAGCTTTCCAAGACCTCAAGCGCATGCTCTCCACCGCACTCGTCCTGGCCGCACCGACCGACAAGGAGCCGTTGTTGCTCTACATAGCCGTGACCTCGCGGGCGGTCAGCACGATGCTGGCGGTCGAGCGACCGAAGAAGGACAAGATCCAGGCCGTCCAGCGTCCGGTCTACTACCTGAGCAAAGTGCTCTCCACCTCCAAGCAGAACTACCCGCACTACCAGAAGATGTGTTATGTCGTGTACCTCACCGCCAAGAAGCTGAAGCAGTACTTTCAAGAACATGTCGTCACCGTCGTCAGCACGGCGCCTATCGGAGAAATCATCGGGTATCGGGACGCCTCTAGCCGGGTCGCCAAGTGGGCGATCCAGCTAGCCGGCCACACCATCCTCTACGAGCCCCGCACCACGATCAAGTCTCAGGCCCTGGCCGATTTCCTCGTCGACTGGAGCGAGACCCAGTACCTGCCGCCGCCTCCCGACTCGACGCATTGGCGCATGCACTTCGACAGGTCCAAGATGCGACTCGACTTATGGGCCGGCATCGTACTGTCATCTCCGAAGGGTGACCGACTCCGCTACGCACTCCAGATCCACTTTGCTGCCTCCAACAACGTCGCCGAATACAAAGTCCTTGTGCACGGCCTCCGGCTTGCCAAGGAACTCGGCATACGGCGCATCCTGTGCTACGGCGACTCGGACTTGGTGGTGCAACAGTGCTCTGGCGAGCGGGACGCCTGCGACTCCAACATGGCAAGCTATCGCTTCCTCATCCAGAAACTGTCCGGATCCTTCGATGGCTGTGAGTTCCTCCACATCCTGCGCGCAGAGAACGAGGCAACTGACAAGCTCGCCAAGATCTCCTCATCACGCCAAGCCATCCCATCCGGCGTCTCCCTCGAGCACCTGCACAAGCCATCCGTCAAGCCGTCGCCGGACTCCGAGTCCATCCACGTCCCAGAAGATCCGGCCGCGCCGCAAGCCGGCCCGGGGACTACTGAACCCGGCCCGGGGGCTGCTCAGCCCAACCCGGACACCATCACCCCGGACCCAGCCGTCTCCATCACCAACCCGGGGGCTACTCAACCCGGCCCAGTAGCCGCTGACTCGGAACCCACCCAGGTGGCCGTCTTCACTGCCATCACAGCCCCATCTTGGGCCTTGCCGATATAAAAATGGCTGGAAAAAGGGGTTCTCCTCATGGACGAAACCGAGGCCCGGCAAGTTCAGCGCCGGACATCCGCCTACAACATCATCAACAACGAGCTCGTCAAGCGCAGCTCTACCGGCGTGTTCCAGCGCTGCGTCGAGCAGGACCGCGGCATCAACATCCTCCTTGACATTCACCAGGGCGAGTGCGGGCACCACGCCGCATCTCGATCCCTCATGGCCAAGGCGTTCCACCATGGCTTCTGCTGGCCAACGGCCCTCAAAGACGCCGAGTCGCTCGTCCTCAAGTGCGAAGGATGCCAGCGCTTTAGCAAACGCAGCCACCAGCCGGCATCAGCACTCCGCACCATCCCGATCGTTTGGCCCTTCGCGGTCTGGGGACTCGACATGGTGGGACCCTCCAAAACCGCTCGAGGCGGCATGACACACTTGCTGGTGGCAGTGGACAAGTTAACCAAATGTATCGAGGCAAGACCAATCAAGAAACAGGATGGGCCAACAGCCGTCCGATTCATCAAGGACATAGCGGTGCGCTACGGCATGCCGAATAGCATCATCACCGACAACGGCACCAACTTCGCCAAGGGCGCGCTCGAGCAATACTGCTCCGTCTCCGGCATTTGCCTCGACCTGGCCTCCGTGGCACATCCGCAGTCCAATGGGCAGGTCGAGCAGGCCAACGGACTCATCCCGCCCGGCATCAAGCCACTCGTCCGCTCACCCGGCAGTTGGCTCGATGAGTTGCCTGCGGTTCTCTGGAGTCTGCGCACGACACCAAACCGGTCGATCGGGTTCACCCTGTCCTTCCTCGTCTATGGATCTGAAGCCATCATCCCGACCGACGTCGAGTTCGACTCGCCGCGCGTCACGATGTACACCGAAGCAGAAGCAAGAGAAGCATGCGAAGACGGCGTCGACCTGCTCGACGAGGCGCGCCTTCTGGCACTTAGCCGCTCGGCTATCTACCAGCAAGGCCTGAGGCACTACCACAGTAAGAAGATCAAGTCTCTCGCATTCCGCGAAGGCGACCTCGTCCTCCGACTCGTCCAAGAGTAGGCAGGCCAGTACAAGTTGTCCTCTCCATGGGAAGGCCCGTTCATCGTGAGCAGGGCTTTGCACGACCGCAACGCCTACTACCTCATCGACGCACGCAAATTGAAGAAGCGCAAGAGGGACACCGCCGGCAAAGAAACGACCCGGCCGTGGAACGCGGAACTCCTCCGTCCGTTCTATAGTTAGCCGAACGAATGTATGTATCAACGCCTTTTGTAAGCATGTGAAACTTTGGGGTCCCCGAACGAGACTCGGGGGCTGCCTTTTGCTGACCAATTTATTGCGTCCATGCTTCACACCACTTTACTACCGAACCCGGTCGCTGGCTTGACAAGCTCGACCCGGGGGCTCGGGGCTGGCCGGCTCGATCATCACCCCGCCGCTTCACTTAGTGATTCCTGATAAGTTGGGATGCT
>NC_041391.1:6128243-6129650 GCF_002162155.2 Triticum dicoccoides | reverse complement strand
CTACGATTCATGTTGTTGCCGCCAGTCCCTCGTCGCCGCTCTCCTCGCTCTCTGCGTTGCCGTGGCTCGAACCAACCAAGGAGAAAGGGAGGAGAAGGATGAACACAAGGACACAGTGGTTTTTCCGGCGCACGAACACCGCCGGCCGCACGAATGGCCACTTGTTTCCTTTGTATTCAGAGGCTACATCACGGCCAGACAACTTCAATACACGGGAGGGCTTTTATACCCAGACTTGTGCACACACACACTGCACGCACGTACGCATTACTCGGCTACCACACAGCCACTAACCATTGCATGCACACATCACACCCGGGCACTAACTAACCCACGATCAACCTCCATGCAGCTCCGGCCCCGCGCACGACGCGGCTGCCTCTGACTGACACCAACGGCCGCTACCAACAGCCACCGCCCAGCCACCATCTACATGATCAAGATTAATGCTGACAATTTCCCCCCATAATCTTGACATGGATCATCGTCGACCGTCACGTAGAACGCCCTTCTTCATCTCCGGCGACACACGCCGCAGCTTTTCTTCCTGGCGCACCAACGGCCTTGATTCCCTTGAGCTGGAACTCGACTTCGGGCACTGCCATTATAACGTACATGGGGGTTTTATACCCAGGGACGCGCCGGGCATGCACCCATGTCCCAGCCACGCCGAGCGCCCGTCCCGCCCGCTGTACCCGCGGCCCCTCCGACATTCACGCACACGTCTGGGCGTGGCGAGCCCGCGATGGACCAGCTCAACGCGCACACCCCCGCTCACCAACGGCCACCCTACATGACGGTCCCGCCGCGCCTAACAGGCTCGGCGCGCGCCCATACACGCGCCTAACGCATTCGACACGAGCGCCGCGGCTCCGTGCCACGAGCCTCCACGGTTGTCGCGTCGAGCCGCCGCGACCTCTGCGCCACCACGCAGGTCCTTCATGACCTCCTTATCTCCGCAACTGCCGTGCCCTTCGCGCGCACTCCCCACGTCCCTGCGCTCCCGGCCTGCGCTCCCGCCGTGCACGTACGCGATTTGCGCAACCAGGTCCAGCGCCTCGACGCAGTCCACTCCTGCGGTCCTGACACGCCCGATGCGTCCAGTGCACACCCATAACACGCACTGGTCGCGCCCGGCTCACCGCCGCGGATTATTCGCCACGCTCCGCACACCTCCAGCTCGCGCCATGATCGCGCTCCGACGCGATCAACGCGGCCGATCCGGCGTGTCCAGGAGCTCGGTCTTCTCTCCGCCGAGCCACGCCGCGCCACCGCAGTCTCTGCGCAACCATGCAGGTCCGTCGCGGCCGCCGTGCTCCCCGCACGCACGGCATCACCGTGCTCCGCCGCCGTACGGGACGAGCACCATCACCGGCGAGCTCCACCGAGCCCGATGCTCCTATACCA
>NC_041391.1:6124887-6127907 GCF_002162155.2 Triticum dicoccoides | reverse complement strand
GGGGGAATTGTCAGCATTAATCTTGATCATGTAGATTGCGGCTGGGTGCTACACTAAGTTAAAGCCGCCGGGTCGACCAACCCGGCCCGACGCTCGTCAGCTAAGTTAGCTGCATGACCGTCTACTCACCAACCGGCCAAGCCGGATTGCCGCCAGCCGACCCAGTGGGTGTTTCACTCGCGCTCAACCACTACAAGAAATATGTCAACTTGTGACCACCACTATTGGTCACTGAAAGGTCATGGCTTTTCATTTGCGACCTTTTTGTGACCAAAAACAGAAGGTCAAAAGCTGGCAGTCGTAAACTGACTATAGCGACCTTTCTTCTGGAATGGTCGTAGACGTTTATGACCAAAATATGTCCACTGTGGTGTTTTGGTCGCTAGCAACCTCCCCAGGCCACGTAGGCATCCAGCATGGCAAGCTGATATGGCACAAGATTCAGCGTGGTCCGATTTGGCGTTTTACATGGGCCGAGCCCAACAATTCGGCCTTTTTATATATTTTTTCTGTCAATTTTTTATCGGCTTCATGGGCCAAGCCCAACAATTCAGCCTTGTTAGTTTTTGAGGCCCTTGAGCTTTTGGAAGTCCATTTCTTTTTTCTGTAAGACATCTCATTTCCTTTTTGAAATTGTTCAATGCTTGTTGGTATGTGGCCTGTTTCAGCCCAATTATTTGTCCAGTTTGGACCAAGCAGACTTTAGCCCAATCACACACATACATCGAACATTATTTCATTCAAATTAGGAAAATTCCCAGGTTTACGTAACACAAAAAGAAAATATCTCTCAGGTTTACATAACACAAAAAATCATCTCAGGAATACATTTCCTTACACAGGAATATACAATAAGAAAATGATGGCACATTTGCTACTATCATAACAGCACAATGTAATTTTATTAACGGAACAGTACAATGGATTTCATTGCTCTCTCTTATGCGACATGCTCCAGCTGCCACAACTTGCCATCCTACAATGAGAGAGATATAACATTAGTGCAACAAACTGTTGTCCAGGCACATTAGTTTTATGAGAAAACTGATCCATGAAGCAAGACCAGAACACATTCTGAGCAACTTTTGATAACACAATTTGGATTGAACAACAGATTATGCTTAGCTAACTTAGCTAACTTAGCTACATGTCCATTTTTCCATGTTTGAAGCTACAAATCTAAAAGATAAAGTATAAGTTAACTGATTTGTGTTTTTTTGATAATAACTTAATAGTGTGCAGTAGAATGAATGTTTCATAATAAACAACTAGTGTTTGTGATGAAAACTTGGCGTTACAATAAAACCATTGGCAAGGCTTTTTTGAGCCTAAATAAAGGATACTACCTATTGAATTCTACAACAAACAGGTCAACTTCTGCAGTTCTAGAATTGCCACGAAATATGTTCTAGAATTGCAGTTCTTGAAGCTAGAGCAAGTATGCAACAGAAGCGACTGCATTACTCCTGATTGCTATTTCTAAAAACAAAGTGCACCTACTATATACAGTACTTTAATACAACAAAAGGCTAGCACTAGAAATAACATCTTGCTTGCTCTAGCCATGGAATATTATACTTTGGACAAGAAATACACAGCACATTTTCTGGACAGAGAAAGAGACTAGTATCTCAGCACAAGTAACTGCAAACTGACGAAAATGCTTAGGGCGGAACTATCAAAGTGTTTTATTAACATCTAGGTTAAAACAACCACATTTTTATTGTCACTTGTTAGTCGGAAAATATAGTCATCTCCCATGTGTAAATATGTACATGTTGGCATTAAATGAAAAAAAATGGGTATGAACAAGCATGCGCTGCTGCACAATAATGAATGAGAACAATCAGGTACTGGCAGGGGTATATAGCTGCACCATCAGTCAATGCAGGACACTGCCAGGAGCGTAAATGCAGCAGCAACCCTTCCGACATTTGAGAGCACTCTCACTGTGCTATAATTAACTGCATTTTCATTTTCAGCAACACTTATGGAGCACTTAGTTCTAAATAGCTGTTCTAAATATGCACTTTCTAAATTACAAATCTCTGTTTTGATCGTCCAATAGTCAGACACGACAGCAACATGGCGGGCAGACAACATCATATATGAGACAAACTACTAGAGGATACACACGTAGACCAAACAATACCAATCAATGCTCAACAGCTGCACCTTGATACACAGAGTGAAAAAAGAGGTAAATCACCTCCACAAACACCAGCACCTTGAGAAGGAATTGTACAAGGAATTGTGCCAAAACACATATTTAATCATGCCTAAAATACATCACATCCACATCGCACACCAAATTAACATAGGAAGCAGGGGAGTAGGTCGATGTACCAATCCATCACCTTGAGTAGGGGAAGAGAAGAAGCAGAGGAGGGAGGTCCATGGTGTCCCTCCCAAGCAGCAGCACAACACATCACGCCTTCATCTCCCATGGTGACGTCCTGGTTAGAAAGAGAGATGAGAAGGGGGTCAGACAGAGAGCGGAAGAAGAAAAGACGAGGGGAGGAGAAAGGGATTCATACCTTTGAGCCCTGCAGTTGGAGCTACTCGTTCGCCACGGCCCATGGCCGGTGGTAGGAATCCCGAGAACAAGAACACGGACGGACGGAGCTGCTCCATGGCGCTGAGGCAGGGGAGGAAGCGGCCATTGTCCATGACGTCCCGGTGCTCGAGCGAGGACGACATCCTAGATCTGGGAGGCAGAGACGACGAAGTGAGGAAGTTATCAATGGCTGTGAGGAGGAGATGGAATAGATGGACGCACCTGAGTCGTCGGAGCCACGCCAACCGAAACCCTAGCGACGGGAGCCGGTCGCGGTTGGCGCTGGAGGACGCGCGTGACGGATCTCGACAGGGAACGCCAGTCTCCCCGAGCCGCGCCTGCTCGATCCGGAGGGAGGGAGTGGGGGTGGGGGCGGTGGTGCCTGCTCGATCCAGAGGCAGGGAGGTGGGAAGGAGGGATTACTGCTGGATCTGGCCATGAGATGAGCAGATCTGCGCGCGGG
>NC_041391.1:6122994-6124466 GCF_002162155.2 Triticum dicoccoides | reverse complement strand
AGGGTGGGGCTAGAGGTGGAGGCCGCACGGAGGCAGGCAAGGATGGGGTGTACGCGGAGGCTGGAGGTGGAGGCCGCGCGGAGGCGGGCGGCGGCAGATCTAAGGGAGGGAGAGGGGAGATGGTGGGAGATAGAGGCGAGGCGGCGGCGATGGGGAAAAGGGAGCGGCAGCGGCGATTGGGAGAAGGGGCTAGGGTTTCGTGGGTGGATGAGGATGAGAGGGATACAGGGTGATTCGGGAGAGGGTGGGAGCGATGAGGGGGGGTGTGTGCTGCCGTTGGATCTGGGTGCATCCGACGGTGCTTAATTCATGATCCGCGTGAGCTGATTTTAGACCAATCAGAATGCAGTATCCCCTTTGATGATGTTAAGACCATTTAAATTGGTCATAATCGACTGAAAATAAGATTTTGAATCATGTCTCCTATTTGACGACCTATGAAATTGTAACACCCACGATGCGGCTATATCTCCCACGTGTCGAAGCACGACTTAGAGGCATAACCGCATTGTGGTTTTGTCGCAAGAAGGGTCATCTTCACACAATCCCATGTAATGAACAAGAATGGGATAAAGAGTTGGCTTACAATCGCCACTTCACACAATGAACAAATAAATCATACATCATTCAGAGTACACACACATAGTCCGACTACGGACGAAGCCAAAAGAAAAGAAGATAACCCAACTGCTAGATCCCCGATCGTCCCAACTGGGCTCCACTACTGATCATCGAGAAACAAAACATAGCAACGACCAAGATCTTCGTTGAGCTCCCATCTGATCTCGGTTGCATCATCTGCACTGGTATCATCGGCACCTGCAACTGTTGGGATAGTATCTGGTGAGTCACGAGGACTCAACAATCTCAAAACCCGCGAGATCAAGACTATTTAAGCTTATAGGTAGGAAGTGGTAATGAGGTGGAGTTGCAGCAAGCACTAAGCAAATATGGTGGCTAACATACACAAATAAGAGCGAGAAGAGAGCAAACGGAACGGTCGTGAACTAGCAATGATCAAGAAGTGATCCTGAACTCCAACTTACGTCAAACATAACCCAGAACCGTGTTCACTTCCCGGACTCCGCCGAAAAGAGACCATCACGGCTACACACGCGGTTGATGCATTTTAATTAAGTCAAGTGTCAAGTTATCTACAACCGGACATTAACAAATTCCCATCTGCCTATAACCGCAGGCACGGTTTCGAAAGTTTATACCCTGTAGGGGTGTCCCAACTTAGCCCATGATAAGCTCTCGCGATCTATGAAGGATATACCTTCTCCCAGGAAGACCCGATCAGACTCGGAATCCCGGTTTACAAGACATTTCAACAATGGTAAAACAAGACCAGCAAAGCCTCCCGCTGTGCCGACAAATCCCGATAGGAGCTGCACATATCTCGTTCTCAGGGCACACCGGATTGTCCAAACTTCTGGTAGGCCAGCCCAGAGTTGCCCCTGGTGGCCACC
>NC_041391.1:6105681-6122492 GCF_002162155.2 Triticum dicoccoides | reverse complement strand
GGGGGGGTAAAATAAAGATGACCCTTGAGTCTGCAGAACCCAAGGGAAAAAGGCTTAGGTGGAAAATGTTAAAACCAAGGTTGGGCCTTGCTGGAGGAGTTTTATTCAAAGCGAACTGTCAAGGGGGTCCCATAAATCACCCAACCGCGTAAGGAACGCAAAATCCGGGAATATAACACCGGTATGACGAAAACTAGGGCGGCAAGAGTGGAACAAAACACCAGGCAAAAGGCCGAGTCTTCCACCCTTTACCAAATATATAGATGCATTAATAATATAAGAGATATTGTGATATCCCAATCATAATCCTGTCCATCATGGAGAAATCTTCAACTTCATCTGCAACTAACAACGCTATAAGATGGGCTGGGCAAAAGCGGTAACATAGCCAAACAATGGTTTGCTAGGAAGGGTGAAAAGGTTAGAGGCTGACATGGCAATATGGGAGGCATGGTAAACAAGTGATAGGTAGCACAGCATAGCGATAGAACGAAGCAACTAGCAAGCAAAGATAGAAGTGATATCGAGGGTAATGGTCATCTTGCCTGAAATCCCGCAAGGAAGAAGAACGAGTCCATGAATAAGACAAACAGACGTAGTCGAATGAATCCTCACAACTCCAGAACGAAACCGAAGCTAATGAGAGAAGCAAACTGGAAAGAAGCAAACAATATGGTAAACGCACAAGCATAAACATGGCATGATGCACAATCAAGTATGATGCATGTCCGGTTTAATGAGGCATGGCATGGCAAAGTGCTCGAACAATACTACAAATTAAGTGGAGCTCAATATGCAACGAGTTGCATATTGACGAAATACCACATCGAATTATTTAGTTCTCTCTCATTTAGGTACACAACAATATTAAATGTGGTTAAACATGGCAAGGGGTGAATCATAATTAAACTGAAGGAAATATGCCCTAGAGGCAATAATAAAGTTATTATTTATTTCCTTATTTCATGATAAATGTTTATTATTCATGCTAGAATTGTATTAACCGGAAACATAATACATGTGTGAATACATAGACAAACGTAGTGTCACTAGTATGCCTCTACTTGACTAGCTCGTTTATCAGAGATGGTTATGTTTCCTAGCCATGGACAAAAGAGTTGTCATTTGATTAACGGGATCACATCATTATGAGAATGATGTGATTGACTTGACCCATTCCGTTAGCTTAGCACTTGATCGTTTGGTATGTTGCTATTGCTTTATTCATGACTTATACATGTTCCTATGACTATAAGATTATGCAACTCCCGTTTACCAGAGGAACACTTTGGGTACTACCAAACGTCACAACGTAACTGGGTGATTATAAAGGAGTACTACAGGTGTCTCCAATGGTCGATGTTGGGTTGGCGTATTTCGAGATTAGGATTTGTCACTCCGATTGTCGGAGAGGTATCTCTGGGCCCTCTCGGTAATACACATCACATAAGACTTGCAAGCATTACAACTAATATGCTAGTTGTGAGATGATGTATTACGGAACGAGTAAAGAGACTTGCCGGTAACGAGATTGAACTAGGTATTGGATACCGACGATCGAATCTCGGGCAAGTAACATACCGATGACAAAGGGAACAACGTATGTTGTTATGCGGTCTGACCGATAAAGATCTTCGTAGAATATGTAGGAGCCAATATGGGCATCCAGGTCCCGCTATTGGTTATTGACCAGAGACGTGTCTCGGTCATGTCTACATTGTTCTCGAACCCGTAGGGTCCGCACGCTTAAAGTTACGATGACAGTTATATTATGAGTTTATGCATTTTGATGTACCAAAGGTTGCTCGGAGTCCCGGATGTGATCACGGACATGACGAGGAGTCTCGAAATGGTCGAGACCTAAAGATTGATATATTGGAAGCCTATGTTTGGACATCGGAAGTGTTCCGGGTGAAATCGGGATTTTACCGGGTTACCGGGAGGTTACCGGAACCCCCCGGGAGCCATATGGGCCATCATGGGCCTTAGTGGAAAGGAGAAAGGGGCAGCCCAAGGGGGCTGCGCGCCTCCCCCCTTCCCCTAGTCCTATTAGGACTAGGAGAGGTGGCCGGCCACCCCTCTCCCTCTTTCCCCCTTGGGAATCCTAGTTGGAATAGGATTGGGGGGGGGAGTCCTACTCCCGGTAGGAGTAGGACTCCTCCTGCGCCTCTCTCTCTTGGCCGGCGCCCCCTCCCCCTTGGCTCCTTTATATAGTGAGGTAGAGGCACCCCAAAGACACACAAGTTGACACAAGTTGATCCACGTGATCTATTCATTAGCCGTGTGCGGTGCCCCCTGCCACCATATTCCTCGATAATACTGTAGCGGAGTTTAGGCGAAGCCCTGCTGCTGTAGTTCATCAAGATCGTCACCACGCCGTCGTGCTGACAAAACTCTTCCCCGACACTTTGCTGGATAGGAGTCCGGGGATCGTCATCGAGCTGAACGTGTGCTCGAACTCGGAGGTGCCGTAGTTTCGGTGCTTGATCGGTTGGATCGAGAAGACGTACGACTACTTCCTCTACGTCGTGTCATCGCTTCCGCAGTCGGTCTGCATTGGTTATGTAGACAATACTCTCCCCTCGTTGCTATGCATCACATGATCTTGCGTGTGCGTAGGAATTTTTTTGAAATTACTACGAAACCCAACAGTGGCATCCGAGCCTAGGTTATTTATGTTGATGTTATATGCACGAATAGAACACAAGTGAGTTGTGGACGATACAAGTCATACTGCCTACCAGCATGTCATACTTTGGTTCGGCGGTATTGTTGGACGAGACGACCCGGACCAACCTTACGCGTACGCTTACGCGAGACCGGTTCCCTCGACGTGCTTTGCACAGAGATGGCTTGCGGGCGACTGTCTCTCCAACTTTAGTTGAACCAAGTATGGCTACGCCCGGTCCTTGCGAAGGTTAAAACGGAGTCTATTTGACAAACTATCGTTGTGGTTTTGATGCGTAGGTGAGATTGGTTCTTACTTAAGCCCGTAGCAGCCACGTAAAACATGCAACAACAAAGTAGAGGACGTCTGACTTGTGTTTGCGGGGCATGTTGTGATGTGATATGGTCAAGGCATGATGCTGAATTTTATTGTATGAGATGATCATGTTTTGTAACCAAGTTATCGGCAACTGGCAGGAGCCATATGGTTGTCGCTTTATTGTATGCAATGCAATCGCGATGTAATGCTTTACTTTATTACTAAACGGTAGTAATAGTCGTGAAAGCATAAGATTGGCAAGACGACAACGATGCTACGATGGAGATCAAGGTGTCGCGCCGGTGACGATGGTGATCATGACGGTGCTTCGGAGATGGAGATCACAAGCACAAGATGATGATGGCCATATCATATCACTTATATTGATTGCATGTGATGTTTATCTTTTTATGCATCTTATCTTGCTTTGATTGACGGTAGCATTATAAGATGATCTCTCACTAAATTATCAAGAAGTGTTCTCCCTGAGTATGCACCGTTGCGAAAGTTCTTCGTGCTGAGACACCACGTGATGATCGGGTGTGATAGGCTCTACGTTCAAATACAACGGGTGCAAAACAGTTGCGCACGCGGAATACTCAGGTTATACTTGACGAGCCTAGCATATACAGATATGGCCTCGGAACACGGAGACCGAAAGGTCGAGCGTGAATCATATAGTAGATATGATCAACATAGTGATGTTCACCATTGAAACTACTCCATCTCACGTGATGATCGGACATGGTTTAGTTGATTTGGATCACGTGATCACTTAGAGGATTAGAGGGATGTCTGTCTAAGTGGGAGTTCTTAAGTAATATGATTAATTGAACTTAAATTTATCATGAACTTAGTCCTGGTAGTATTTTGCAAATTATGTTGTAAAATCAATAGCTTGCGTTGTTGCTTTCATATGTTTATTTTGATATGTTCCTAGAGAAAATTGTGTTGAAAAATGTTAGTAGCAATGATGCAGATTTGATCCGCGATCTGAGGTTTATCCTCATTGCTGCACAGAAGAATTATGTCCTTAATGCACCGCTAGGTGACAGACCTATTGCAGGAGCAGATGCAGACGTTATGAACGTTTGGCTAGCTCAATATGATGACTACTTGATAGTTATGTGCACCATGCTTTATGGCTTAGAATCGGGACTTCAAAGATGTTTTGAACATCATGGACCATATGAGATGTTCCAGTAATTGAAGTTAATATTTCAAGCAAATACCCGAGTTGAGAGATATGAAGTCTCCAACAAGTTCTATAGCTAAAAGATGGAGGAGAATCGCTCAACTAGTGAGCATGTGCTCAGATTGTCTGGGTACTTCAATCGCTTGAATCAAGTGGGAGTTAATCTTCCAAATAAGATAGTGATTGACAGAATTCTCTAGTCACCATCACTAAGTTACTGAACTTCGTGATGAACTATAGTATGCAAGGGATGACGAAAACGATTCCCGAGCTCTTCGTGATATTGAAATCGACGAAGGTAGAAATCAAGAAAGAACATCAAGTGTTGATGATTGACAAGACCACTAGTTTCAAGAAAAGGGCAAAGGGAAAGAAAGGGAACTTCAAGTGGAAAGACAAGTAAGTTGTCACTCCTGCGAAGAAGCCCAAAGCTGGACCATAGCCTGAAACTGAGTGCTTACACTGCAAAGGAAATGATCACTGGAAGCGGAAATGCCCTGAATATTCGGTAGATAAGAAGGATGGCAAAGTGAACAAGGATATATTTGATATACAGGTTATTGATGTGTGCCTTGCTAGTGTTTATAGTAGCCCCGGAGTATTTGATACTTGTTCGGTTGCTAAGATTAGTAACTCGAAACTGGAGTTACAGAATAAACAGAGACTAGTTGAAGGGGAAGTGACGATGAGTGTTGGAAGTAGTTCCAAGATTGATATGATCATCATCGCACACTCCCTATACTTTCGGATTAGTGTTAAACCTAAATAAATGTTATTTAGCGTTTACGTTGAGCATGAATATGATTTGATCATGTTTATTGCAATACGGTTATTCATATAAAATCAGAGAATAATTGTTGTTCTGTTTACATGAATAAGACCTTCGATGGTTATACACCCAATGAAAATAGTTTGTTGGATCTCGATCGTAGTGATACACATATTCATAATATTGATGCCAAAAGATGCAAAGTTAATAATGATAGTGCAACTTATTTGTGGCACTGCCGTTTGGGTCATATCGGTGTAAAGCGCATGAAGAAACTTCATAAAGATGAATTTTTGGAATCACTTGGTTATGAATCATTTGATGCTTGCGAACCGTGCCTTTTGGGCAAGATGACTAAAACTCCGTTCTCTGGAACAATGGAACAAGCTACTGACTTATTGGAAATAATACATACCGATGTATGCAATCCAATGAGTGTTGATGCTCGTGGCAAGTATCATTATTTTCTGACCTTCACAAGATGATTTGAGCAGATATGGGTATATCTACTTGATGAAACATAAGTCTGAAATAATTGAAAGGTTCAAAGAATTTCAGAGTGAAGTGGAAAAATCATCGTAACAAGAAAATAAAGTTTCTGCGATCTGATCACGGAGACGAATATTTGAGTTACGAGTTTGGTCTTCAATTAAAACAATGTGGAATAGTTTCACAGCTCACGCCACCTGGAACACCACAATGTTATGGTGTGTCCGAACGTCGTAACCGTGCTTTATTGGATATGGTGCGATCTATGATGTCTCTTATTGATTTACCATTGTCGTTTTGGGGTTATGCATTAGAGACAGCTGCATTCACATTAAAAGGGCACCATCTAAATCCGTTGAGACGACACTATATGAACTGTGGTTTAGCAAGAAACCCAAGTTGTCGTTTCTTAAAGTTTGGGGCTGCGATGCTTATGTGGAAAAGTTTCATCCTGATAAGCTCGAACCCAAATCGGAGAAGTGCGTCTTCATAGAATACCCAAAGGAAATTGTTGGGTACACCTTCTATCACAGATCCGGAGGCAAGATATTCGTTGCTAAAAATGGATCCTTTCTGGAGAAGGAGTTTCTCTCGAAAGAAGTGAGTGGGAGGAAAGTAGAACTTGATGAGGTAACTGTACCTGCTCCCTTATTGGAAAGTAGTTCATCACAGAAATCAGTTCCTGTGACAAATACACCAATTAGTGAGGAAGCTAATGATATTGATCATAAAACTTCAGATCAAGTTACTACAGAACCTCGTAGGTCTTCCAGAGTAAAGATCTGCACCAGAGTGGTGTAGTAATCATGTTCTGGAAGTCATGTTACTAGACCATGATGAACCTACGAACTATGAGGAAGTGATGATGAGCCCAGATTCCGCGAGATGGCTTGAGGCCATAAAATCTGAGATATGATCCATGTATGACAACAAAGTATGGACTTTGATTGACTTGCTCGATGATCAGCAAAGCCATGTTAAATAAATGGATCTTCAAGAGGAAGACGGACACTGATAGTAGTGTTACTATCTACCAAGCTCGACTTGTTGCGAAAGTTTTTCAACAAGTTCAAGGTGTTGAATACGATGAGTTTTTCTCACTCGTATCGATGCTTAAGTCTATCTGAATCATGTTAGCAATTGCCACATTTTATGAAATCTGGCAAATGGATGTCAAAACTGCATTCCTTAATGGATTTATTAAAGAAGAGTTGTATATGATGCAACCAGAAGGTTTTGTCAATCCTAAAGGTGCTAACAAAATGTGCAAGCTCCAGCGATCCATCTATGGACTGGTGCAAGCATCTCGGAGTTGGAATATACTCTTTGATAAGTTGATCAAAGCATATAGTTTTATATGGACTTACCATGAAGCCTGTATTTACAATAAAGTGAGTGGGAGCACTACAGCCTTTCTGATTAGTATATGTGAGTGACATATTGTTGATCAGAAATGATGTAGAATTTTTCTGCAAAGCATAAAGGAGTGTTTTAAAGGAGTTCTTTAAAAAGAAAAGACCTCAGTAAAAGCTACTTATATATTGAGCATCAAGATCTATTGAGATAGATCAAGACGCTTGATAAGATTTTCAATGAGTACATACCTTGGCAAGATTTTGAAATAGTTCAAAATGGAACAGTTAAAGAAAGAGTTCTTGCCTGTGTTGCAAAGGTATGAAATTGAGTAAGACTCAAATCCCGACCACAGCAGAAAATAGAAAGAGAATGAAAAGTCATTCCCTATGCCTCAGTCATAGGTTCTATAAAGTATGCTATGCTATGTACCAGACCTATTGTATACCTTGCTCTGTATTTGGCAAGGGAGTACAATAGTGATCTAGGAGTAGATCACTGGACATTGGTCAAGAATATCCTTAGTAAGGACTAAGGAGATGTTTCTCGATTATGGAGGTGATAAAAGAGTTTGTTGTAAAAGTTACATCAGTGCAAACTTTTACACTGATCCAGATGACTCTAAGTCTCAATCTGGATACATATTGAAAGTGGGAGCGATTAGCTAGAGTAGCTCCGTACAGAGCATTGTAGACATAGAATATTTGCAAAATACATACGGCTCTGAATGTGACAGACCCGTTGACTAAGCTTCTCTCACGAGCAAAACATGATCACACCTTAGTACTCTTTGGATGTTAATCACACAGCGATGTGAACTAGATTATTGACTCTAGTAAACCCTTTGGGTGTTGGTCACATGATGATGTGAACTATGGGTGTTAATCATATACAGATATGAATATTGGTGTTAAATCACATGACGATGTGAACTAGATTATTGACTCTAGTGCAAGTGGGATACTGAAGGAAATATGCCCTAGAGGCAATAATAAAGTTATTATTTATTTCCTTATTTCATGATAAATGTTTATTATTCATGCTAGAATTGTATTAACCGGAAACATAATACATGTGTGAATACATAGACAAACATAGTGTCACTAGTATGCCTCTACTTGACTAGCTCGTTTATCAGAGATGGTTATGTTTCCTAGCCATGGACAAAATAGTTGTCATTTGATTAACGGGATCACATCATTATGAGAATGATGTGATTGAGTTGACCCATTCCGTTAGCTTAGCACTTGATCGTTTAGTATGTTGCTATTGCTTTCTTCATGACTTATACATGTTCCTATGACTATAAGATTATGCAACTCCCGTTTACCGGAGGAACACTTTGGGTACTACCAAACGTCACAACGTAACTGGCTGATTATAAAGGAGTACTACGGGTGTCTCCAATGGTTGATGTTGGGTTGGCGTATTTCGAGATTAGGATTTGTCACTCCGATTGTCGGAGAGGTATCTCTGGGCCCTCTCGGTAATACACATCACATAAGCCTTGCAAGCATTACAACTAATATGTTAGTTGTGAGATGATGTATTACGGAACGAGTAAAGAGACTTGCCGGTAACGAGATTGAACTAGGTATTGGATACCGACGCTCGAATCTCGGGCAAGTAACATACCGATGACAAAGGGAACAACGTATGTTGTTATGCGGTCTGACCGATAAAGATCTTCGTAGAATATGTAGGAGCCAATATGGGCATCCAGGTCCCGCTATTGGTTATTGACCAGAGACGTGTCTCGGTCATGTCTACATTGTTCTCGAACCCGTAGGGTCCGCACGCTTAAAGTTACGATGACAGTTATATTATGAGTTTATGCATTTTGATGTACCGAAGGTTGTTCGGAGTCCCGGATGTGATCACGGACATGACGAGGAGTCTCGAAATGGTCGAGACATAAAGATTGATATATTGGAAGCCTATGTTTGGACATCAGAAGTGTTCCGGGTGAAATCGGGATTTTACCGGGTTACCGGGAGGTTACCGGAACCCCCCGGGAGCCATATGGGCCATCATGGGCCTTAGTGGAAAGGAGAAAGGGGCAGCCCAAGGGGGCTGCGCGCCTCCCCCCTTCCCCTAGTCCTATTAGGACTAGGAGAGGTGGCCGGCCACCCCTCTCCCTCTTTCCCCCTTGGGAATCCTAGTTGGAATAGGATTGGGGGGAGTCCTACTCCCGGTAGGAGTAGGACTCCTCCTGCGCCTCTCTCTCTTGGCCGGCGCCCCCTCTCCCCTTGGCTCCTTTATATACTGAGGTAGAGGCACCCCAAAGACACACAAGTTGGCACAAGTTGATCCACGTGATCTATTCCTTAGCCGTGTGCGGTGCCCCCTGCCACCATATTCCTCGATAATACTGTAGCGGAGTTTAGGCGAAGCCCTGCTGCTGTAGTTCATCAAGATCTTCACCACGCCGTCGTGCTGACGAAACTCTTGCCCGACACTTTGCTGGATCGGAGTCCGGGGATCGTCATCGAGCTGAACGTGTGCTCGAACTCGGAGGTGCCGTAGTTTCGGTGCTTGATCGGTTGGATCGAGAAGACGTACGACTACTTCCTCTACGTCGTGTCATCGCTTCCGCAGTCGGTCTGCGTTGGGTACGTAGACATTACTCTCCCCTCGTTGCTATGCATCACATGATCTTGCGTGTGCGTAGGAAATTTTTTGAAATTACTACGAAACCCAACATAAACTACCTATTTAGGCAAGTTTAAACGAGGCCGGAAACAACAAACAACAATTCCGGAAAAACCTCATGTCATTTAGCAATTTAATGCAAACACAATTTTAAGCATTTAAATGTTGTTATCATGATGCGGATGACATGCACAAGTTTTATGCAATTTTATGAAAATGTTGACATGAGCATGTTATGAAGCATTTGGTCACCATGCGGAACGAAAAGGGTGCCACGGCGGCGAAACAAAAATGGTGCCACGGAGACATATCCGAAAATGATGCCACGGCAACATATCCGAAAATGATGCCACGGCAACATATCGGTTCTGGTAGCTCACGGAGATACCGGTGCAAAGGAACAAGTGTGGGCAAGTCATGCAAGATGGTGGGGTGATCCCGGATTACCGGGTTCCCACGGGACGGCGGCATGGAGAATGAGGAACGTGCACAAAACAAACGGGCACGGTGCAAACACGAGCACCTCATACAACACATGCATTCGGTCCACGGGTGATCGTCATCTCGGGATTATACCTTTGAAGCGTGCATTTTCGGAGCGGTGTAGAGGAAGTAGACATTCACGGGACGGTCGTAGTGGAAGTAGTGGTTCACGGACGTCGTGGAAGTAGTCGTTCGCGGCGACGGTAGAGGTACTCGCAATCTTGGCGACGGTAGTGGAACATCTCGTAGTGGAAGTAGTTGTTTATGTCCCGTGGATGTTCGGGGTCGACGGGGTCTTCGAGGGTCAACGGTAGTGGTACACGTTTCGGAAGCGGTTCACATTGATGGTAGTGGTACAACATTGAAGACGTTCCGTAGATGAACTTGGCGACATCCACGAAGGCGTCCTTGGGCGTTCCTAGTTGCCATGTCTTGGCAAAATGAAGGGGATCTTGGCGTGCTAAGGCTGCTGGTAGCCTGAGCGAGCGACGCAGAGGAGGGCTCGAAGGGAAGCAGGGGTAGTGGCATGGAGCTTGACGGCAGGGACTTGAAGCGATCGAGGAGGCAGGGGCTCGGCGACTCGCGCGATGTAGGGGAGCTTGGCGCGAGGCTTCGGTTGTAGGGAAGGAGCACCACGGCAGCAGAGGAGACCAGCGTGAACGGGCGCTCGTGAAGAGGAGGAAGGGGACTCCGGGATCCTGGTGGAGCTCCTGGTGGTCGCCACCAACGGAGGAGGTGGCAAGGGGCGAGGGGACCAGGCGCAGGGAGCACCACTCCCTGGCTCGATGCGGAGGAGGCGACGGCGCGGGCCTGCGGGGCTCCGGCAGGAGTCTTGAGGCGCAGGGGCGAAGGTGTTTGGGAGAGGAGATCCTGGTTCATGGCGCAGAGGAGCTCCAGCAGGGCCGAGGCAGCGGCAGGGGAAGACCCCGGTGAAGCGCAGCCTGATACGGCGACGGCGGCGGCTTCGGTGGTTGGCTGGTGGCGCGGAGGTGACGAGGAGGGGGCCGCGGGGACAGGACGAGGGCAGCAGGAGGGAGAGATGGAGGCGTAGCGAGGAGGAACAGAGGGGATCGGGCGTGAGGCGCGGGAGAGGGGGTCGGGCGCTGGCGGCGCACGATGGGGAACGAGCGAAAAGGGGGATCGAGCGATGCTCTCCCTGCGGCTAGGGCTAGGGCCGGTCTGGATGGCCGGGCCTAAGTGGCCGGCTGGGCTGCAAGGCTGCTGGGCTCTCTCTCACTACTAAAAGAAGAGAAAAAAACAGAGATTAAGAAAGAAAAGAAAGAGGGGTTAGGGGAAGAAGTTGGACACGCAGATAGTTTTCCCGAACTCACAAAAATGTGCTTGTTCCGAGAAAAATAGAAAGGCCATGATTGAAAGATTGAAATTCAAACTCATTTGAATTTAATTCAAATGGGTTTGAACTAGGACTTGATAAAAGGAAGGTCCAAAAATGTTCGGATTTTTGATGGAGCTCCGGAAAATGATGAAAGAAATTATGGGCAAGGTTGGAGACCAAGAATTGAGATAACAACGGCATGGGATATTTTGCAAGTGGGTTATGGTTAATTCCAAAATAAAGAAATATTTAATATTGCTCCCTAATATTATTGAGAGGCTTTAATATGTTATAAAGAGAAATCACAAGTGAATTCCCTCGATTAAAATGGATCGAAAAATCCATACGATTTATTTAGACGAGTTTTAAAAATTAAATGACATGCTGGCATGATGACATGATGCAATGCAAGAGATGACATGATGCAATGCAACAAGCAAATAAAACACACGGCAAAACTCGGAATAACTGGAAGTCTTCTGGAGCGTCGGTCTCGGGGCGTTACAACACTCCACCACTACAAGAGGATCTTGTCCTGAGATCTAGGATGGCACCGGAGAGAAACGAAAGAGGAAGAGAAGAGGTAAAACTAAGTTGCTTCTTCGACCAATGAGTGAAACCAAAGAACCTTGAGAAGTTGAGCAATTTAAAAGAAAGAGGGGTTAGGGGAAGAAGTTGGACACGCAGATAGTTTTCCCGAACTCACAAAAATGTGCTTGTTCCGAGAAAAATAGAAAGGCCATGATTGAAAGATTTAAATTCAAACTCATTTGAATTTAATTCAAATGGTTTTGAACTAGGACTTGATAAAAGGAAGGTCCAAAAATGTTCGGATTTTTGATGGAGCTACGGAAAATGATGAAAGAAATTATGGGCAAGGTTGGAGACCAAGAATTGAGATAACAACGGCATGGGATATTTTGCAAGTGGGTTATGGTTAATTCCAAAATAAAGAAATATTTAATATAGCTCCCTAATATTATTGAGAGGCTTTAATATGTTATAAAGAGAAATCACAAGTGAATTCCCTCGATTGAAATGGATCAAAAAATCCATACGATTTATTTAGATGAGTTTTAAAAATTAAATGACATGCTGGCATGATGACATGATGCAATGCAAGAGATGACATGATGCAATGCAACAAGCAAATAAAACACGGCGAAACTGGGAATAACTGGAAGTCTTCTGGAGCGTCGGTCTCGGGGCGTTACAACACTCCACCACTACAAGAGGATCTCGTCCCGAGATCTAGGATGGCACCAGAGAGAAACGAAAGAGGAAGAGAAGAGGTAAAACTAAGTTGCTTCTTCGACCAATGAGTGAAACCAAAGAACCTTGAGAAGTTGAGCAATTTAAAAGAAAGAGGGGTTAGGGGAAGAAGTTGGACACGCAGATAGTTTTCCCGAACTCACAAAAATGTGCTTGTTCCGAGAAAAATAGAAAGGCCATGATTGAAAGATTTAAATTCAAACTCATTTGAATTTAATTCAAATGGGTTTGAACTAGGGCTTGATAAAAGGAAGGTCCAAAAATGTTCGGATTTTTGATGGAGCTCCGGAAAATGATGAAAGAAATTATGGGCAAGGTTGGAGACCAAGAATTGAGATAACAACGGCATGGGATATTTTGCAAGTGGGTTATGGTTAATTCCAAAATAAAGAAATATTTAATATAGCTCCCTAATATTATTGAGAGGCTTTAATATGTTATAAAGAGAAATCACAAGTGAATTCCCTCGATTAAAATGGATCGAAAAATCCATACGATTTATTTAGATGAGTTTTAAAAATTAAATGACATGCTGGCATGATGACATGATGCAATGCAAGAGATGACATGATGCAATGCAACAAGCAAATAAAACACACGGTGAAACTCGGAATAACTGGAAGTCTTCTGGAGCGTTGGTCTCGGGGCGTTACAGAAATTTATAAAAATAAATAGAAATCAAAAACCTTCGCACTGTGTCACCAAGTGTGACCTACTTTTCAGTAAAAATAACAAACTCTGAACAATGTAGATATCATTAAAAAATCATTTTCCATTTTTTAGTGCTCAAAATGAGTTCTTTTTTGTAAAAGACGTACAAAATATTTGTTCAAATGATATTCTTTATATTTGTTCAAAATGAGTTCTTTATACTCTGCAAAAGTTTACATCTTGGAATACTAAACATTATCGACAAAGGGATTTTTTATATTCTTTGCACAAAAAATCATTTTCCATTTTTTGAGTGCCCCAAATGAGGTTTTTCTGTGAAGGACCTACCAAATAATTGTTGCAAAATTGGACCAAATCATTTTTATAAAATACTAGGCCATATTTAATGCACAATTGACCAAATGGTTGGGTGAAAAAAGTTTTGATCCACCTCTCATGAAAAAGACAAATTTCCACCAATTCAGTTGGAAGCGGGTCAAATAATAACAGTAGCTACCTCGTAGTTTGTTCTTTATTTTTTCCAAAAATCATTTCTAGGTATATAAGTATCTATTTAATCAGAGAAACACCAAAAAAAAATCCAAGATTCAACCACTAACTAGGAACGGTCAAGCCCGCCATTTTGACCGCATTTTGAAACGGGCATAAAAAATTCAAAAAAAAATTGGAAAACTTTCGCATTGTGTCATTATATGTGACCAAATTTCCAGGAAAAATAATAAACTTGTAATATGGTAATTATTTTAAAAAAGTGTTCTCAAAAATGAGCTATCATGCGTGAAGATTCATGGCTTTCAAGCCAAATGATCAATCTTATGGCCACATTCATGGCATAGTTTGTTCAAATGATCTCATATTGTGCACAAGGGTGCATCTTGGAATTCTAAACAATGTTGCCTAAGGAAGTTTTTATTTTCTTTGCACGGAAAATTCATTTTTCATTTTCCGAGTGCCCAAAAGGAGGTTTTTTGTGAAGGACCTACCAAATAATTATTGCAAAAATGGACCAAATCATTTTTATAAAATACTAGGCCATATATAATGCACAATTGACCAAATGGTTGGGTGAAAAAAGTTTTGATCCACCTCTGATGAAAGAGACAAATTGCAGTCGATTCAGCTGGAAACGGATCAAATTTGAACTGTAGACGCCTCATAGTTTCTCTTTATTTTATCCAAAAATCATTTCTAGGTACATAAGTATCTATTTAACCATAGAAACACCAAAAAAATCCAAGATTCAACCACTAGCTAGGAACGGTCAAGCCCGCCGTTTTGACTGCATTTTGAAATGGGCATAAAAAACTCAAAAAAAATTCAAAAAATTGGAAAACCTTCGCATTGTCTCATTATATGTGACCAAGTTTCCAGGAAAATTAATAAACTTGTAATACGGTAATTATTTTAAAAAAGTGTTCTCAGAAATGAGCTATCATGCATGAAGATTCATGGCTTTCAAGCCAAATGATCAATCTTATGGCCACATTCATGGCATAGTTTGTTCAAATGATCTCATATTGTCCACAACGGTGCATCTTGGAATTCCAAACAATGTTGCCTAAGGAAGTTTTCATTTTCTTTGCACGGAAAATTCATTTTTCATTTTCCGAGTGCCCAAAAGGAGGTTTTTTTGTGAAGGAACTACCAAATAATTTTTGCAAAAATGTACCAAATCAATTTTATAAAATACTAAGACATATATAATGCATAATTGACCAAATGGTTGGGTGAAAAAAGTTTTGATCCACCTCTGGTGAAAAAGAAAAATTGCCGTTGATTCAGGTGGAAACGGGTCAAATTTGAACTGTAGCTGCCTCATAGTTTGCTCTTTACTTTTTCCAAAAATAATTTCTAGGTACATAAGTATCTATTTAATCAGAGAAACATCAAAAGTTTTCCAAGATTCAACCACTAGCTAGGAACGGTCAAGCCCGCCGTTTTGACCGCATTTTGAAACGGGCATAAAAAATTCAAAAAAAATAAAAAAATTGGAAAACCTTCACATTGTGTCATTATATGTGACCAAGTTTCCAGGAAAAATAATAAACTTGTAATACGGTAATTATTTTAAAAAGGTGTTCTCAGAAATGAGCTATCAAGTGTGAAGATTCATGGCTTTCAAACCAAATGATCAATCTTATGGCCACATTCATGGCATAGTTTGTTCAAATGATCTCATATTGTGCACAAGGGTGCATATTGGAATGGCAAACAATGTTGCCTAAGGAAGTCTTTATTTTCTTTGGACGAAAAAACAATTTTCCATTTTCTGAGTGCCTGAAATGAGTTTTTTTGGTGAAGGACCTACCATATATTTGTTGCAAAATTGGACCTAATCAATTTTATAAAATACTAGGCCATATTTAATGCACAATTGAAAAAATGGTTGGGTGTCAAATGTTTTGATCCACCTCTGGTGAAAAAGACAAATTCACGTCGATTCAGTTGGAAGCGGGTCAAATTTGAACTGCAGCTGCCTCATAGTTTGCTCTTTATTTTTTCCAAAAATCATTTCTAGGTAAATAAGTATCTATTTAATCATAAATACATGGTTTGATGGCGAGACATCGAGGTTTGGACGGTGGCTGAGGGCCCCAACTCTAGAGCGCGTAAGCTCGCATGCCCGCCGTGTGGTCACCGCGTGACCGTGGCGTTGCCATGTGTTCTGGGCGGCCTAGGCATGTCTGGTGGGTTGGGCACTCCCCAGGTAGGTGCTAGGAAGAAAATCACAACATAAGATTCTCACGAGGAGACCGATCGATGCTCAAACATGAATAAGCAGCCAAGTGTTTGATTTGCGGTACGGGAAATGCACATGGCTAATGGGCGTGAGTTTCGGCTGAGGATGATCAGTTACTAAGAGGACCGTCTTCACAAATTTTCACCTCAAAAGGAGGATCCTAGGTGCTACTTGCTTTACAAAGTACCACACTGGACATAAATACGAATGTTGAAGCTGGCTTCAAAGTAATGAATGGATTGAGCTGGCATTTGGTGGAGGATGGTTATTTGGGTATAGGAAAGCACTGTAGAAAATGGATACCATTTGGACATGCCAAAGTGGTACTTCCTTCACAAAGTGCTTCTTTGAACAGAATAGGAAAATGAATATTTTCAAATTATTTTTGAACTAGGCAAGGAATGCTTTTGACATATTTGATGAAGATATGATCCAAAACATTTATGAGAATTTTTTGGGAATTTTTGGAACAACGGAAATATAGGTTGCTTCACAATCTAGGGCAAAAACTGCCACATGGACATGACACATAGGCAAAACTGATGAGATGGCGCCTAGTCATCACAACCCACCACAATCTACAAGGCTATGACCATCTATATTGGTCATTACCAACTAGAAATAAGGCATCGGACTAGCACTGTTTGCTTTTTGACCATTTCATGTAAGGAAATTACGACCTTTCTGACCAAAATGGTCGCAATGGTTTAGGGTTTGGAGCCCCCCGAACAGCTTTTGACCAATTGGTCTGAAATGGTCATAGATCTATGACCAATTCTTCCAGGGTCACTGACAGAAGGTCACTAGTTGACATATTTCTTGTAGTGAACATTTTTAAGGACCCAACTCCTGCGGCCGCCTCTC
>NC_041391.1:6100730-6105267 GCF_002162155.2 Triticum dicoccoides | reverse complement strand
GGGGGTTCAGAGAGGAGCAACACACGAAATAAGTTCGAAAAAAGCAGAAGGCAAAAAGCAAATAAACACTCACAACATTTACACATAAATGTTTCAAGCAAAGGCCCACGGCCCAAGTTCATTACACCCTGAAAACCCCCAGTGGGTGGGTGGACCTACTACTTAACAGAATTTTTACAAAAGATTCACAGGCATTCCCAGTGCCGCGTGGCGACGTCGACGGCTCCCCCGGCCGGCCTCCGGGTCCAGCGAAGCACCGGTATCCTCTTCGACCTCCTCGTCGCCGTAGACGCCCGTCTACTCCGAGCTGCCCTCCGGGACGCGAAGAAGCAAGCCGTACTCGTCGCCATCCATGACCGCGCCGTCTCCGTCTGTTTCGGATGGAACTCGTCGTGGAAGGTGAACTCGGCGATATAGCTGGCCCGGGAGGCGATCCGGACGGCCTGCTCCTGCAGCAACTGCTCCGAGCTAGCGCGCTGACCCATCAGCGCGTCCAGCTGAAGATCCGGATGCCAAGACAGCGTGATCCGGAGCGCCATCTCAGCACCGGCCCGGGTGGCGGAAATGCGCCAGACGCGAGAAGCTGCGCGGATGGACGTAATCCGGCCACAAGGCCACCGTCATCGTGGTGCCGGCTCGGGACAGCCGCTCCATCTGCGTCCCCAAGACAGGCAGTCGGGTCTCAGCAGCGGCAATGATCTCCAGGAAGGTCCAGGCCGTAAGCGGATCCGTCCCAGACTCAACAACGCCGGTCGGGTCGCGCTGATAGCGGACGGCCTCCTCCGCCAGCCGCTGTGTCTTCGGAAAGGCCCTTGCAGCCAAAGACAAAGCAAGTCAGAAGATCAACAAAGAAGAAAGGGCCGAGTCGCGATCCGGCAAACAACGAAGAAGCAGCACTTACTGGAGAAAGACTCTTCCAGGTGCTGCGCCTCGAGCAACGTACCACGTCGCTCCCGCTCACCGAGCGCCTTCTCCAGGTCAGCCGCCTTAGCAAGGGCTGCCTTCAGCTCGGTGTCCTTGTCTTCGGCCGCCTTCTCGGCCGCCTCACAACGGCGGGACTCAGCCTGGCGGGCCTCCTCGGTCGCGGTGGCGTGCTCCCGCAGACGCTCCACCTCGGCCTGGAGCCGGCCCATGTCATCGGCCAGCTGGCCGCGCTGCTGGTCTGCCTTGACCAGGGCTTGCTGCGCCTCCATCGTTTTGGCGGCCTCCGCCTTAAGAAGCTCCACCTCGGCCTCGAGGCAGCTTTTGTGACCCGCCAGCTGCTTGTGCAGCTGGTTGGCCTCGTCAAGAGACCTCTGGGCCGCGGCCGCCTCTGCCCTCGCCTGCGCCGCCTCGACGCCGAGACGGCCGGAATCAGCAAAGAGCCGGTCATAGTGATGACCAGCCCGGAACAGCCGGGTCCGCTAAGACAGCACCTCGGCTGCAAAGAAGAAGAACTCAGCGGAAAGAAAAATAATAAGACAAGGCCTAAGATTTGGCCCAACTGTTACACAGTTGGCCCGAATCTCGGGGGCTACACCCAGTGGGTGCGCTAGCGCGACCCCACTAGAAGAAAAAAACTCAACAAAGTAACTGCGGCGACGCGAAGCTCCTCCTCCTTGGCAGCAAGCCGCTCCTTGAGCTCCCGATGCTTGCCCAGGAGCCGGTTGAAGGTGGCAACCCAGAAGGCGTCAAGGTGCTGAAGAGAAGACCAAAGTCAACACAAGGCCAACACTCCTCAGGTTCGACCCAACTACTACATAGTTGGCCCGAACCTCGGGTGCTACACCCAGTGGGTGCGCTGGCGCGCCCCCACAGAGATAAAATCACAAGAAAACAACAAGAAGAAGGACTTACCAGGATGGCGCGCTCCAGGTCGCGCGTCCGCTCCGTCTCGGCCTAGGCGAAGGCCTCAAGACGCTCCATCCGGCCTCGCAGACGACGGCTGACGGCATCCAGCGCCGCCTCTTCCTGGGTTTGGGGCCCAAAGACGGCCGCGCTGTCAGGACCCCGACTCGATGTCACATCGATCTAGCCGGTAACACCTCATATCACTTTGCGGCCTCACGCACGGTATCCCCACGGGTGTCGCCTTACCTTTGCCCGGGACCGTTTGCGCCTTTTGGCTCACGTATATGATAGTGTCGCTAGCATCCATATGATAAAGAGCCCGGGCTGACATGACTAGTCGTAAACCCAAAGTGGCACAGACTTACAGGGACGGGCATCCATGACCCAGCTTCGAACGTGTCGGTCATCAGCAAGTGGGTCCGGGCTGTAGCACTGGGCTAGCAGGACTCCGGTAAACCGGGCTGTAGCGGGCTAACAGGACTCCGGTACTCAAAGCGTGACATTTCCCAGAAGGGACAGACACAGGAACGAAGAAGGACACATGCCGGCCAGCCTAAGTGTTCCAGAGCAGTAGCAAGCTACCATGGCTCAGCGGTAACACTAGGAGACATTTCCCGGTAAGAGAGGCTACTAAAGATAAACAACTAGATAGTCAGATCCCACACATACCAAGCATTTCAATCATACACACAATATGCTCGATATGTGCAAATACAACGAAGCATCACAACATGACTCTACGACACAAGTAGTTTATTTAAGGCTCAGGGAGCCATACATAGCATACACAAAGGTACGGGTCTCACGACCCAACATACAAGTCATACAGTCATACAAACCAGCAGCGGAAGTAACTTGTCTGAGTACAGACAACTAATAAAATAAAAGAGGCTTGGAAAGCCTAGCTATACTACGTGGTCCTTCACAAGCTCAGGGTCACCACCTGGGTCTTTAGCCTACTCGTTGATGTCAACGTCTACATAGAACCCATCAGAAGGGGTTGCAGCGTCTTCTGTAAAATGTAAATTATAGCAACATGAGTACAAAGGTACTCAGCAAGACTTACATCAGATCCTACATACATGCTTAGTATCAAGAAGGGTTGGTGGAGTTATTGCAGCAAGCCAGCTTTGACTCTTGGCTAGGCTATCCTACGATACTCCAACTTGAAATGGTTTTGCGCACACGAGTCCACTACTCACCACTTCAATACACTACCGAGGATCCACCTCCGTCTTCCCACGGAAGAGCCATCCTCGGCACTCACACTTATCTTGAGGCTTTTAACAGTTTCCATTTACTTGTCTATGAACTGTATAGGCAACCAAGTAGTCCTTTACCGCGGACGCGGCTATTCGAATAGATTATGATAACCCTGCAGGGGTGTACTTCTTCATACATGTTTCCACCACTTAGCGTCTGCACACGACATGTGCTCGGCAGACTTCAAGCGAAAGCCGACGTGGGTGTAGACCACGACCTACCTAAACACTTAAGCCTCTAGTCCAGGTTTATCGCCTATTCAGGTTCCATCCGCAGGGAGTCCGGCCGGGGTTTCCCATACGGCCCCGAACGATGTGAACAGGGTTCCCGAGATACCTAACGGGTATTCGGTACACCCGGCCACGTACCTACCGCATCACAGCCCACCCCTACGATCAGCGCTGTCCACGGCCTCCAGTAGGCTACAAACACCAGAAACTACTTGCAACTCCTGAACAGAGAGCTAGGGTGAATAAGAAGTCGAGCGGGGTCATATTTCAGGGCCCAATGCATGGTAGTAGCTGTATCTTAAATCACGCATACAGATCTCAGTGCTTAAGGTCGGCTTCAATGAAACAACCCACCATGTACTCCTACATGGCCTCTCATCGATACCTTTACCAAATCGTGTTCACCACACCACTCTCATTACCGACATAATCATTTCACTCTAGCCCATCACCCAGATGAACCAGACCTGACACGACTCTAAGCATAGCAGGCATAGCAAGGTAGGAACAACACATACATATGGCTCAATCAACTCCTACACATGCTAGTGGGTTTCATCTAGTTACTGTGGCAATGACAGGTCATGCAGAGGAAATGGGTTCAACTACCGTAGCACACAGCAGTTTGAATCGCGTTGTCTTAATGCAGTAAAAGAGAGCAGGAGCGAGAACATGGGATTGTATCGATATGATCAAATGGTTGGTTGCTTGCCTGATGGTTCGATGCACTGATACGGTTCTTCGTTAGGGTAATCACGGTACTCCTCGGAGGCAGAACCTGTCGCAAAGGACACCGATACACAACCATCACCAGACAACGTGCAACAATATGATGCATGCATGAAACATGGCAATATGAGTGTGTTGGGCTAATGCAACTAAAACCAGAAGGGTTTGAGCAAATTTGAATCAAGGATTCAAATTTCAAATTCAAATATGGCCTTTTAAAGTGCTTTTCCTTGTTCTGCTTAAAACATCAATTTAACTTGTTTGATCATGCATGAAAATAGTACAGATGGATAGATTGGATTTTTCTGATCATTTTTCATATATAATTTGTCCAATTTGGAGTTACAGAATAAAAGTTATGAATTTTTGAAGTTTAAATTATATTCTGGAATTTCCTGATTTAAATTAAATCCAGAAATTATAGTTATTGCGCCAGCATGACGTCATCATGACGTCAGTGGTCAACTGCGGCTGGCTGAGGTCAA
>NC_041391.1:6092291-6099499 GCF_002162155.2 Triticum dicoccoides | reverse complement strand
GCTTCCGGAGGCCCGTGGAGCGGTGGGGAAGAAGAGGGGGTTGTGGCGGAGCTTCTGAGCTAGTCGGGGGAGCGAGGGGTGGCCGGAGATGGCTGCTATGGCGAACGGCGGCGACGGTGGTGTTCGGCCGTGAGAGAGAGAGAGCGAGGGAGAGGAGGGGAGAGCCGGGGGAGAGTGAGAGAGAGCAGGGGGGGAGGCGTGGCGTCGTCCGGGGCATCGAGCGAGGAGGGGAGGGCAGGCAAGCAGGGAGAGAGGTGGCGTGGCGCGGTGGCGCGCGCGCGCCGGCCACACTCCCCTCCCTCTGTCGGGACGAAGACGACAGAGGAGGGAGACGGGCTGGGCCGCCTGTTGGCTGGGCCGGCCAGCTGGATGGGCTGCACAGGGAGGAGCCCAGGTAAGCTTCTCCCTTTTATTTTTTCTGTTTTCTAATTTCTGACATTTTTTTTGATTTAAATAATATATTAAATCATTTATTTAACTTATGCCAATTTTTGCAGGGGCTAGATATATTATTCCAGAGCTCCTTTAGAAATGGCATAATATTTGGACCATATTTCATATATATAGAAATATATTTCCAATGCAAATATTTATGCATTAATTCCAAATGCCCAAAATAAATGTCCATGAGCCACTAAAAATATTGGTTTGATTTTTATCTCTGTCCAATATTTTCAGAGAGCAACATGAGCATTTTCTTGGACCTTCTTGGAGAAATTTTTATTTGGGTTATTTTCAAAATGATTCGGAGGGTTTCACAAATCCCCATTTCAAGTTAAATGGAATTTTAAACATGATGCACACACTCTAATGCATGACTAGCTAGGGTGTGACAACTCACCCCCTCTCAAAAGAATCTCGTCCCGAGATTTGGGTTCCTCCGGAAAGAAGGCGGGGTACTCGAGTCGAAGACGATCCTCCCTTTCCCAAGTTGCTTCATCCTCAGAATGGTGCGACCATTGTACTTTGAGGAACTTGATGTTCTGGCGTTGAGTGGTACGCTCGGCTTGATCGAGGATACGAATGGGGTACTCTCGATATGTAAGATTATCCTGGAGATCAAGCGTTTGGTGGTCCACTTCACGGATAGGATTCGAGAAGCAACGCCTGAGTTGAGAAACGTGGAAGACATCGTGGACTCTGGAGAGATGCGGAGGTAGTTCCAACTGGTAGGCAACTTCTCCTCGTTTGGCGAGAATGCGAAAAGGTCCAATGTAACGAGGAGCCAATTTGCCTTTGATACCGAAACGATGGGTTCCCTTCAGAGGGGTGACCCGAAGATAAGCCTTCTCGTCAACCTCGAAAGTCATAGCCTTATGTTTTCGGTCATATTGACTCTTTTGACGAGATTGGGCTGTTTTCAACTTTTCACGAACGATGCGAACTTGTTCTTCTGCTTCCTGAATCATATCCGGGCCAAAGAATTGTCTTTCCCCGGTCTCTGACCAGTTAAGGGGTGTTCGACACCGTCGTCCATAGAGAACTTCAAAAGGGGCTTTACCCAAGCTAGATTGATAGCTGTTGTTATAAGCGAATTCGGCAAATGGAAGGCACTTCTCCCAATCCATTCCGAATGAGATAACAGAGGCTCGAAGCATGTCTTCTAGAATCTGGTTGACGCGTTCCACTTGACCGCTCGACTGAGGGTGGAAGGCGGTGCTAAAGGAGAGACGGGTTCCCATAGCATTTTGGAAACTTTCCCAAAATCGAGAGGTGAAAAGACTTCCTCGATCCGAGTTAATTTCCAAAGGAACACCATGGAGAGACACTATTCGGGAGATGTATAAGTCTGCCAGCTGACTAGCGGTTATACTCTCACGAACAGGTAAGAAATGGGCTACTTTGGAAAGACGATCGACCACGACAAAAATAGCATTATTCCCTCTCTTGGTCCTGGGAAAACCGGTAATGAAATCCATACCAATTTTATCCCATTTCCATTCAGGAATAGCTAAGGGTTGAAGGGTGCCAGCAGGCCGTTGGTGCTCTGCTTTTACACGACGACAAACGTCGCAATTAGCAATATACTGAGCAATTTCTCTCTTCATCCTAGTCCACCAGAACCTCTGGCGTAGGTCCTGATACACCTTAGTACTACCGGGATGAATAGTGAGAGGAGATTCATGAGCCTCCTTAAGGATCAACTGCCGTAGATGCTGGTTCTTGGGAACCACTAGACGGTTCTCAAAGTACACAACACCATGATCATTTGTGGAGAAACAACTAGCACCTCCGCTAGCAATGTTCTCCTTGATCTTAGCTATTCCCTTATCTCGCTTCTGGGCAGCAATGATTTGATCCGTAAGAGTAGGTTTCGCCACCAAGGTGGAAAGAAATCCTTGAGGAACAATGTGAAGGTTAAGCTTCCGAAATTCCTCATGGAGAAGCGGTTGACTTTGTTGTAACATCAGATTGTTACAATAAGATTTACGACTTAGCGCATCAGCCATGACGTTGGCTTTCCCTGGGGTGTAGGTTATTCCTAAGTCGAAATCTGTGATCAACTCGACCCAACGTCTTTGCCTGAGATTCAAATCCGGTTGGGTGAAGATGTACTTCAGACTTTCGTGATCAGTGAATATTTCGCAACGATTACCGAGGAGGTAATGTCGCCATGTCTTAAGTGCATAGACTACGGCTGCAAGCTCTAGATCATGAGTAGGATAATTCTCCTCATGTGGGTGCAATTGCCGTGAAGCGTAGGCAATTACGTGTCGATCTTGCATGAGAATGCAACCTAGTCCTTGTCGCGAGGCGTCGCAGTAGATAACAAAGTCCTTAGAGAAGTCTGGCGGTACCAGTACGGGAGCAGAAGTCAGGCGTCTTTTCAGTTCCTGAAAGTTGTGCTCACATTGTGGAGTCCACTCGAACTTCTTATCTTTCTTGAGGAGTTCGGTTAGAGGTTTAGCAACCTTGGAGAAGTTCTCGACAAAGCGACGACAATAGCTCGCTAAGCCCAGAAAGCTCCGAACTTGCTTGACCGATTCAGGTGGAGTCCAATTAAGGACGGCTTGAACTCGCTCAGGGTTAACAGCAATACCTTTACCAGATATTACATGACCCAGATAGGTCACTTCTGACAACCAGAATTCACATTTAGAAAATTTGGCATAAAGGCGATGCTCTCGAAGTTTCTGCAACACTAGCCTTAGATGTTCGGCATGTTCTTCCTCGTTCTTGGAGTAGATGAGTATATCATCGAGGTAAACCACGACGAATTTATCCAAATACTCCATGAAGATTGAGTTCATTAACTGAGAAAAGGTGGCTGGAGCGTTGGTTAATCCGAAGGACATGACGGTGTACTCGTATTGGCCATAACGAGTAACAAAGGCCGTTTTAGGAATGTCCCCGTTTCTGATTTTGATTTGATGGTAGCCCAACCTCAAATCCATTTTGGAGAAGACTGAGGATCCAGCGAGCTGATCGTACAGGTCGTTGATCCTGGGAAGCGGATATTTGTTCTTGATTGTGACCAAGTTGACAGGTCGGTAATCTACAACCATCCGGTCCGTACCATCCTTCTTCTTGACGAATAGGACGGGGCAAGCCCACGGAGATGAGCTAGGTCGGATGAAACCCTTTTTCAAGGACTCATCGAGTTGTTTCTTAAGCTCGGCTAGTTCTAGGGGTGCCATCTTATAAGGTCTTCTAGCAATCGGAACGGTTCCTGGAATGAGGTCTATTACAAACTCAACATCCCTGTCAGGTGGAACACCTGGTAATTCCTCTGGAAAAACATCCGGGAAGTCACGGACTACCGGAACGTCCTCAAGGTCTGGCAAAGGGCTGGCGTTAAGAGAATATAATTGTCGCTTGGCTATTCGGGTCAAGACATTGACTATCTTTCCCGAAGGATGGGTGAGTTGAACAGTCCTAGAGAAGCAATCGATTTGGGCATGATGAGCCGACATCCAGTCCATACCCAGAATGAATTAATATCTGAAGATTTAAGGGCTATCAAAGACGCAAGGAAAACAAGTCTGTCGACTTGGATTTCATTTCCATAGCTTACCCTAGAGGTCTGCCATCTAGAACCAGGGGTAGAGATTTCCATAGTGGATGGCATGTCACAGAATGCAACGTTATGCAAACGAGCATAACTTTCGGATATAAAAGAATGAGAGGCTCCTGTATCGAAAAGAACAGATGCCGGGTGGCAGTTAACAAGAAGCGTACCGAGAACGACGTTGGGATCCTCTTGAGCTTCTTCGGCAGAGATACAGTTGACATGGCCACGTGAAGCGGTGACCGGCTTGGCGTGGAATATTTTTCCTGTCGGCTTGCCACGGCCAACAGCTTTAGCAGATTGATTGGGGTTGGTCTGGGGACACTCACGCATATAGTGACCAGATTCCCCACACTTGAAACAAGTCACGGAACTGGTACGTGGAGGAGCATTGTTAATTGGACCCCCATAGGGCTTGGCTGGAGCAGACTGTTGAACGGGGCGAGGCGCCTGGAAGGATGGCCTCGGTGTAAACCTGGGTGGCAGGGCGGTGTTGGGTACCCACACGCGGCGCTTCTGAGGACCAGCACCGGATGAGGAACCCATGTCACGGCCATGCTTGCGTGTTGCGTCATAGTCAGTCTGACCAGTTTCGGCACTGATGGCTTTGTTGACAAGTTTCTGAAAAGTTGTGCACTCATGCAGACGGAGGTCACGGCGAAGCTCAGGACTAAGGCCCTTACGGAACCTTGCTTGCTTCTTGGCATCGGTAGACACTTCCTCGGTTGCATATCGTGCGAGATTACCAAACTCCCTGCTGTAAGCATCCACAGAAAGTCGGCCTTGGGTGAAACTGCAAAATTCTTCACGTTTACGGTCCATGAGACCCTCCGGAATGTGATGTTCACGGAAAGCCTCGCTGAATTCAGCCCAAGTAGTGACATGGCCCGTTGGGCGCATAGCTCCATAATTCTCCCACCATAGACTGGCGGGGCCTTCAAGATGATATGCAGCAAAGGTGACCTTGTCAGCCTCCGCTACCAGCGCGGAACGCAGTGTGTGAGCGATACTGCGAAGCCAGTCATCAGCGTCGAGAGGCTCGACGGAGTGGTGGAACGTGGGTGGATGCAATTTGATAAAATCACTGAGTGACACCACGTTAGTCCTCTGATGGTGTGCTGTGTTCTGTTCAATACGCTCCAACAAACGGTTGGTCTCCCGCTTGTTTCTCTCAGCTTCCATCATAACCTCGGCTAGGGAAGGAGGATGAGGCAGATTTTCATTCCTACCTTCACTGCCTTCGGCCTGCTCTTGAGAAGCAGGGTTAGCGCGCGTGTTGACCATCCTAGGTAAACAAGACAACGATTTAGTCAGGATGATAAGATTCCGACATAGGATAAAATGTAAGGAATAACTCGAAATGCAAGATGATCATCCGTATGACATGGTAGATACAGAAACTGCTTCTTTATTCCATCGTCATACACACCATACAGGGTTTAGTACAAGACCAAACAAAGTACTATTACGGTGAAAAGAGGATTACATCTCATCGGAGGCATTCCAAGCTCTTATACATTATTTTTCTACACCTCCGGAAGGAGTACAAACTAGGTCATATCCCACGAGTCACGCGGGACGATAGACGACACAGCTAGTGCGAACTAGTGATACTACCACTAGCTCAGACCGATCCGTAGTAGTCCTCGTAGAAGTCACCTCCATAGCCTGGAAGCTCAACATGATCATCTGGAAACAGACGGTCTCGCGGAGCTTGTGGACCATAGGGGCTAGGATGAGGCCTTGGACCAACAGACGGTGGCCTGCGGGGACCGCGAGGTGGGGTGATGCCTCCTACATCACGCCAAACCATCACGTCTGGCAGAGCAGATCTCACAGGATAGAGATCGCGCATATCTGAACATCCAGCTTGCACCGCCGGTGCGAACCGAGTCAAAGTGGCCCAGTGGTCAGCACGGGTATTGAAGAGCTCTAACCTTAAGGCCCGATTTTCACGGTCCTTATCCTCGAGCATCTCAGCAGTGGTGCGAGTCCGTGAATCCTCCTGAGTGGGGTCAGCATAGATAGCCTGGAGATACCCTTGTGCTCCCGGAAGTGATCCTGGCATATACCGGAAATCAGAGTCCTGAAATATACCAGATCTGACTCGCATAATGGTCATCATAGAGTAGGCGGCGTCCTGCACAGCCATCTCAATGGTAACCCCGAGTCCATAAGAGCAGTGAAGAGGCTCGGTGGATCCAGGATAAGATGGAAATATCCTGACAGTGCAGAGATACTGGCTTTGATTAAAATCTCGGAATTGCTCTTCGACCGTGTACTCAGGATACCAGCGGTATCCAGCCTCAGTCATTACCCTGACCAACTTGGCAGTATGGCCGGGTACATCTAGGCATCGAGTCAGGCGAACCACTTGATTGAGGTCGCGAGTGGCCATCTGAAAGCACAATCATAATGCAAGGGCATTAGAATTTCTAGCAAAATTTCGGCAGCATAACAGCTGTAAATGCTCAAGAAGGATTTTGAGACATTTGACAAAGGATTACATACACACTCATCATCATCACATCAAAGTTCTGAATCCATTCTAACAACATAATGTGGTAGTAGAACTGAACTAGGCTTGTATCCATCAAACTTATAAGGTACTACTGATTAGTAACACGTGATCCTGATAGAGAGAACAGATCCTAATTCCTTATCCCCCGGTAGAAGAATGGACTGACTCAGATCAGAATGTCATAAGATAAAGGAGTAAAAAGAGCCTTACGTTCCATCCCACAAACAATTCCCCTACATATAACTAAAGAATTTCTAGACTCAACATCGACCAGTTTGGCTTGGAGAACCTACAGGCAGTCCGGCTCTGATGCCAACACTGTCAGGACCCCGACTCGATGTCACATCGATCTAGCCGGTAACACCTCATATCACTTTGCGGCCTCACGCACGGTATCCCCACGGGTGTCGCCTTACCTTTGCCCGGGACCGTTTGCGCCTTTTGGCTCACGTATATGATAGTGTCGCTAGCATCCATATGATAAAGAGCCCGGGCTGACATGACTAGTCGTAAACCCAAAGTGGCACAGACTTACAGGGACGGGCATCCATGACCCAGCTTCGAACGTGTCGGTCATCAGCAAGTGGGTCCGGGCTGTAGCACTGGGCTAGCAGGACTCCGGTAAACCGGGCTGTAGCGGGCTAACAGGACTCCGGTACTCAAAGCGTGACATTTCCC
>NC_041391.1:6032820-6091759 GCF_002162155.2 Triticum dicoccoides | reverse complement strand
AGACCAAACAAAGTACTATTACGGTGAAAAGAGGATTACATCTCATCGGAGGCATTCCAAGCTCCTATACATTATTTTTCTACACCTCCGGAAGGAGTACAAACTAGGTCATATCCCACGAGTCACGCGGGACGATAGACGACACAGCTAGTGCGAACTAGTGATACTACCACTAACTCAGACCGATCCGTAGTAGTCCTCGTAGAAGTCACCTCCATAGCCTGGAAGCTCAACATGATCATCCGGAAACAGACGATCTCGCGGAGCTTGTGGACCATAGGGGCTAGGATGAGGCCTTGGACCAACAGACGGTGGCCTGCGGGGACCGCGAGGTGGGGTGATGCCTCCTACATCACGCCAAACCATCACGTCTGGCAGAGCAGATCTCACAGGATAGAGATCGCGCATATCTGAACATCCAGCTTGCACCGTCGGTGCGAACCGAGTCAAAGTGGCCCAGTGGTCAGCACGGGTATTGAAGAGCTCTAACCTTAAGGCCCGATCTTCACGGTCCTTATCCTCGAGCATCTCAGCAGTGGTGCGAGTCCGTGAATCCTCCTGAGTGGGGTCAGCATAGATAGCCTGGAGATACCCTTGTGCTCCCGGAAGTGATCCTGGCATATACCGGAAATCAGAGTCCCGAAATATACCAGATCTGACTCGCATAATGGTCATCATAGAGTAGGCGGCGTCCTGCACAGCCATCTCAATGGTAACCCCGAGTCCATAAGAGCAGTGAAGAGGCTCGGTGGATCCAGGATAAGATGGAAATATCCTGACAGTGCAGAGATACTGGCTTTGATTAAAATCTCGGAATTGCTCTTCGACCGTGTACTCAGGATACCAGCGGTATCCAGCCTCAGTCATTACCCTGACCAACTTGGCAGTATGGCCGGGTACATCTAGGCATCGAGTCAGGCGAACCACTTGATTGAGGTCGCGAGTGGCCATCTGAAAGCACAATCATAATGCAAAGGCATTAGAATTTCTAGCAAAATTTCGGCAGCATAACAGCTGTAAATGCTCAAAAAGGATTTGAGACATTTGACAAAGGATTTCGTACACACTCATCATCATCATATCAAAGTTCTGAAACCATTCTGGCAACATAATGTGGTAGTAGAACTGAACTAGGCTGGTAACCATCAAACTTATAAGGTACTACTGATTAGTAACTCGTGATCCTGATAGAGAGAACAGATCCTAATTCCTTAACCCCCGGTGGAAGAATGGACTGACTCAGATCAGAATGTCATAAGATAAAGGAGTAAAAAGAGCCTTACGTTCCAACCCACAAACAATTCCCCTACATATAACTAAAGAATTTCTAGACTCAACATCGACCAGTTTGGCTTGGAGAACCTACAGGCAGTCCGGCTCTGATGCCAACACTGTCAGGACCCCGACTCGATGTCACATCGATCTAGCCGGTAACACCTCATATCACTTTGCGGCCTCACGCACGGTATCCCCACGGGTGTCGCCTTACCTTTGCCCGGGACCGTTTGCGCCTTTTGGCTCACGTATATGATAGTGTCGCTAGCATCCATATGATAAAGAGCCCGGGCTGACATGACTAGTCGTAAACCCAAAGTGGCACAGACTTACAGGGACGGGCATCCATGACCCAGCTTCGAACGTGTCGGTCATCAGCAAGTGGGTCCGGGCTGTAGCACTGGGCTAGCAGGACTCCGGTAAACCGGGCTGTAGCGGGCTAACAGGACTCCGGTACTCAAAGCGTGACATTTCCCAGAAGGGACAGACACAGGAACGAAGAAGGACACATGCCGGCCAGCCTAAGTGTTCCAGAGCAGTAGCAAGCTACCATGGCTCAGCGGTAACACTAGGAGACATTTCCCGGTAAGAGAGGCTACTAAAGATAAACAACTAGATAGTCAGATCCCACACATACCAAGCATTTCAATCATACACACAATATGCTCGATATGTGCAAATACAACGAAGCATCACAACATGACTCTACGACACAAGTAGTTTATTTAAGGCTCAGGGAGCCATACATAGCATACACAAAGGTACGGGTCTCACGACCCAACATACAAGTCATACAGTCATACAAACCAGCAGCGGAAGTAACTTGTCTGAGTACAGACAACTAATAAAATAAAAGAGGCTTGGAAAGCCTAGCTATACTACGTGGTCCTTCACAAGCTCAGGGTCACCACCTGGGTCTTTAGCCTACTCGTTGATGTCAACGTCTACATAGAACCCATCAGAAGGGGTTGCAGCGTCTTCTGTAAAATGTAAATTATAGCAACATGAGTACAAAGGTACTCAGCAAGACTTACATCAGATCCTACATACATGCTTAGTATCAAGAAGGGTTGGTGGAGTTATTGCAGCAAGCCAGCTTTGACTCTTGGCTAGGCTATCCTACGATACTCCAACTTGAAATGGTTTTGCGCACACGAGTCCACTACTCACCACTTCAATACACTACCGAGGATCCACCTCCGTCTTCCCACGGAAGAGCCATCCTCGGCACTCACACTTATCTTGAGGCTTTTAACAGTTTCCATTTACTTGTCTATGAACTGTATAGGCAACCAAGTAGTCCTTTACCGCGGACGCGGCTATTCGAATAGATTATGATAACCCTGCAGGGGTGTACTTCTTCATACATGTTTCCACCACTTAGCGTCTGCACACGACATGTGCTCGGCAGACTTCAAGCGAAAGCCGACGTGGGTGTAGACCACGACCTACCTAAACACTTAAGCCTCTAGTCCAGGTTTATCGCCTATTCAGGTTCCATCCGCAGGGAGTCCGGCCGGGGTTTCCCATACGGCCCTGAACGATGTGAACAGGGTTCCCGAGATACCTAACGGGTATTCGGTACACCCGGCCACGTACCTACCGCATCACAGCCCACCCCTACGGTCAGCGCTGTCCACGGCCTCCAGTAGGCTACAAACACCAGAAACTACTTGCAACTCCTGGACAGAGAGCTAGGGTGAATAAGAAGTCGAGCGGGGTCATATTTCAGGGCCCAATGCATGGTAGTAGCTGTATCTTAAATCACGCATACAGATCTCAGTGCTTAAGGTCGGCTTCAATGAAACAACCCACCATGTACTCCTACATGGCCTCTCATCGATACCTTTACCAAATCGTGTTCACCACACCACTCTCATTACCGACATAATAATTTCACTCTAGCCCATCACCCAGATGAACCAGACCTGACACGACTCTAAGCATAGCAGGCATAGCAAGGTAGGAACAACACATACATATGGCTCAATCAACTCCTACACATGCTAGTGGGTTTCATCTAGTTACTGTGGCAATGACAGGTCATGCAGAGGAAATGGGTTCAACTACCGTAGCACACAGCAGTTTGAATCGCGTTGTCTTAATGCAGTAAAAGAGAGCAGGAGCGAGAACATGGGATTGTATCGATATGATCAAATGGTTGGTTGCTTGCCTGATGGTTCGATGCACTGATACGGTTCTTCGTTAGGGTAATCACGGTACTCCTCGGAGGCAGAACCTGTCGCAAAGGACACCGATACACAACCATCACCAAACAACGTGCAACAATATGATGCATGCATGAAACATGGCAATATGAGTGTGTTGGGCTGATGCAACTAAAACCAGAAGGGTTTGAGCAAATTTGAATCAAGGATTCAAATTTCAAATTCAAATATGGCCTTTTAAAGTGCTTTTCCTTGTTCTGCTTAAAACATCAATTTAACTTGTTTGATCATGCATGAAAATAGTACAGATGGATAGATTGGATTTTTCTGATCATTTTTCATATATAATTTGTCCAATTTGGAGTTACAGAATAAAAGTTATGAATTTTTGAAGTTTAAATTATATTCTGGAATTTCCTGATTTAAATTAAATCCAGAAATTATAGTTATTGCGCCAGCATGACGTCATCATGACGTCAGTGGTCAACTGCGGCTGGCTGAGGTCAAACCTGACGTGTGGGGCCCACACGTCAGTGACAGGGGGGTTAAACAGGGTTAAATTAATCCTAATTACTAATTAGTGGCGCTGGGGCCCACTGGTCAGTGTCAGGGGGTTAACTAATAGTGGTTAGCGCTAATCCTAATTAGCCACAGGGCTGGGCCCACCTGTCAGGGACTCAGGGGGGTCCTGCCGTGGTCAAGGTGGGTCAAACCCACCGGCGACGTGACGCCGGCGAGCCCCGAGACGGCGGCGCGATGCGGGATCGCGCTACAGGACACGGGCGAGGCCGTTCTTGGGCTCGTTGGAGAGCTCTTGCTCCCGCGCGTCGAACGGTGGTGGTGGCCGAGCCTGGGGTGGCCGGTACCGTCGACGGCGAGCTCGTGAGCGGCGGCCGGAGTTCGGGTGCGGTCGGAGTCGGCGTTGCAGGGTGTTTGGGGAGGCGTTGGTGCGTGCTGCGTGCTCCTAGTGAGGCGTGGAGCACGATAGTGTGCTCGGTTGGGCGCTACGGTGACCGTGGCCACGACGGCGACATCGCCGGCGGCGTGGAGCTCTCGGCCAAGGTGGGGCTAAGGCCTAGAGGTCGAAAGAGACCCGGGAAGAAGGGGGAAACGACTCGGGGGCTCACCGCGGTTGCAGTGGGCGTCGAAGCGGGCTCGGAGACGCGCTGGAGACGGCGAATTCGTCGGCGATGATGGTCGGAGCCCGAAGAGGGGAACGGCGACGTGGCGGCGATGCAGGGCTTCCGGAGGCCCGTGGAGCGGTGGGGAAGAAGAGGGGGTTGTGGCGGAGCTTCTGAGCTAGTCGGGGGAGCGAGGGGTGGCCGGAGATGGCTGCTATGGCGAACGGCGGCGACGGTGGTGTTCGGCCGTGTGAGAGAGAGAGCGAGGGAGAGGAGGGGAGAGCCGGGGGAGAGTGAGAGAGAGCAGGGGGGAGGCGTGGCGTCGTCCGGGGCATCGAGCGAGGAGGGGAGGGCAGGCAAGCAGGGAGAGAGGTGGCGTGGCGCGGTGGCGCGCGCGCGCGCCGGCCACACTCCCCTCCCTCTGTCGGGACGAAGACGACAGAGGAGGGAGACGGGCTGGGCCGCCTGCTGGCTGGGCCGGCCAGCTGGATGGGCTGCACAGGGAGGAGCCCAGGTAAGCTTCTCCCTTTTATTTTTTTTCTGTTTTCTAATTTCTGACATTTGTTTTGATTTAAATAATATATTAAATCATTTATTTAACTTATGCCAATTTTTGCAGGGGCTAGATATATTATTCCAGAGCTCCTTTAGAAATGGCATAATATTTGGACCATATTTCATATATATAGAAATATATTTCCAATGCAAATATTTATGCATTAATTCCAAATGCCCAAAATAAATGTCCATGAGCCACTAAAAATATTGGTTTGATTTTTATCTCTGTCCAATATTTTCAGAGAGCAACATGAGCGTTTTCTTGGACCTTCTTGGAGAAATTTTTATTTGGGTTATTTTCAAAATGATTCGGAGGGTTTCACAAATCCCCATTTCAAGTTAAATGGAATTTTAAACATGATGCACACACTCTAATGCATGACTAGCTAGGGTGTGACACGCGCCCCCGCTCCGCGCAGGCTGCGGCACGGCAGCTCGGCGCCCGCCCTGCCGGAGCACCAAGGCGTGCCCCCCGCTGGCCGCTTGCGACGCGGCCAACACCTCCTTCGACACCCCTTCCGGCGCCGATGGTGATCCGGACGCTGGGGCGCCCTGCGTCGCCACCTCGGGCACCGCCGCCTATGGAGCCTCCTCCATAGCCGACGGCGTCTCCGGCGCCGCCGCCTGCGGCGCCCTCTCCAGGATGCCGCCTCCACCACCATCAGCCCCCGCGCGCTCGACAATGTCGGCTCGCGGCGGGGTATCGCCCCCACCTCCACGACCTCCTGGTCGAGGAGCACCACCATGGGCCGGCAGCCTCGGCCGCGCTCCCTCAGCGACGATGGTTCAAAAACCGTTGCCTCCACCACCATGCCCTCCGGCATCTCGTGCCAGGCCGGCCCCACGCCGCCTCGCTCCCACGCCGCCGTCGCGTCGGTCCAAGCCCGAACCGACGCCGCCTCCAGCTCCGCCTCGGCCCGGTTCCTGTCACGCCAAGCCAAGGCCTCGACGCCGTCCGGGTCCTGGCCGAGGTCCGAGTCGCTTCGTCCCTCCTCCCCGGCCAGGCCGGCGAGGTCAGACCGGCTCCTGCGGAACGCGGTCCCTTCGGTGGCCGCGGCCTCCGCCGCCGCCCTCGCCAGCGCGAGGCAAAATAAGCAAAGACTCAAGAAATCAGGGCGCAGACAAGAAACAAGACTTACCCCGTCAAGACTGGGACCGGAGTCGGCTTCGCGCATTTCTTCTTGGCCGGCCTTCCGGGCTCGCCGGGTCCCCTGCGCGCTTCGATCCGCGGGGTCGCGGCGCGACAAGCGGCCGCCCCGCGCCGGCCGTGGACCCCGTGGGGAGGGGAGAAGGAGGCCTTGCCGCCGCCCAAGCCGGCCAAGCTTCGCCCGGCGGCCCTGCTAGGCGGCAGCGAGTGGGGAGACCGCGGGAGGAGTGTGGGGGAGGAAGGCTAGGGTTCCCCCTGGGCGCTCGCGGGAGCGCCGCGGGAGGAAGGGTCAAGAAGCAGCCCCATCGTGCATTCTTTCTCTATCAAAGAAAACATACCATGTTTACTACCCAAAAAACCGCAGCAAAAGTAATAAATATGTAGTTGTGTTTCAGTGTATTCCTACCCCAAATACTTCATCCCTTAATTAAATTAGCACATACGTATTACTAGCAAGAAGGCCCGTGCGTTTTGCAACGGGAAAATAATTGCACGTCCTAGTTTGTGTTTCCACTTGAATGGCACATATTATGACCAAAATTTGTTGGCGGATCAAAAGAGCAATCCGCTTTAGTACTAACTTCCACTTTACACACTTTTTCAACTTGTAATGTAGTGTAATCATGTGTCCTGAAGGAATAGCTTCAAGATCAGAAATAGCTAGCAGGACCCGAAATCATTTGATCCCCAGCTACTCTGCTCAGCTCGTTGTGACTTCATTTGTACACTTCTTGTGGTTTTTGTTCCTGCATGTCCCGTCGCAATTGCTCACTCAATAAAAGAGATGAGAGAGATACAGTAGTATTCATAATAGAATGGATTCACCAACTGATGGTTACTCATCACAATACTCCTTCCATTCCTTTTTACTCCGCATATAAGTTTTGTGTTGAGTCAACCTTTACAAACTTTGACCAAATTTATATAAAAAAATATCATCATCTACAATACAAAATATACATAATATGAAACTAAATTCCATAATGAATCTAAAGATATTTTTTGGCCTTGTAAATGTTGATATGTTTTTTCTATAAGTTTGGTCAAAATAAAGATATCTTGACTTCAGACAAAAGTTATATGCGGACTAAAAGGAAACGGAAGGAGTACATTATAGCTTTGGGTCTTTAACTGGAGCACCAGAGTGTACGCAAGCAAGCATTGGTTTGCAACCCACACAAGACCATTTTTTTGACCTACAAAAGAGAGAAAATTAGTCAATATGGGCATCATCCTTTTGCACATATTGTCGGAATGTCGTTCAAATAAACAGCTAGCACGGACCTGAAAGAGATACAAGCATACATTTTTTCGAATATTAGTACAGTACATAGTCCTGGGTAACCACCTGTTGCAAATTAAAGATAGCTACTACTGGAGCTGATCCGCGCTTGGTAGAAGAAAATTACAAGAGTTAACCTGTAAACCCTCGTAGGATTTAGCAACCATTGCAAGAAAAACCAATATGTCACCAATGAACTCCCGATTACTTTCAGCAACGACTCTCTCAACAGTAGAGTTAATTTCAATAAGAGTTAACCAAAGACCATGATTTCAAGCCTCCTCGTCCACATATTTGAAGCGGAGAACCGACAGACGAAATTCTGGCGAACTAACTATGGAGCACTTTCGGATTCGGGCTTGTTTTCCGTGAAACTGTTTTGAGCAGCAAGACAAAATTATACAGGTATATGTAACAAATGTCTACTGTCAGCAACATCTATATTTGCTACAGTAAACTGACGAAATAATCCACTCCACTGAATACACCTCCTAATCCTATTTTGCTAGATGCATTTAGCATATCTATTCATGTGTATGCAATTAAGCTAATTGATAACTGAAGAAAAAGCAGAATATTGAAACTTGGTTCTCAGCAACATTACATTTCTTAGTAACTCTCGTATGCAAATATATGCAATGCAACACTGCAATATTACAAATCAGCTTTCAGTATGTTCTCCAGGATTACCATTTTTTCAGAAAAAATAAACCGACATAGGGGCACGTATCGCTGATTAGCTGAAATATAATGCAAAATACATAAAAAAACAGAGAAATAGTTGGTCTAATGCCTCCAGTTATATAGTTTCAATTTTGGTCATTTTCTTTCTCTACTTTCTTTTCTAAATTATATATATGTGTCGTGTCTGCTACTCCTAAGATAGTTGTCAAATCTGATCTGCTGTTTCTAGAATATGTGGATGACTGAACCATGTACTGTCATAAACAAAGAAAACATGTATTTGATTTGCCATGGAACTGCTTGAAATCGAAGATATGGACGATGGTGCAGCACAAATCAAATCAGCATCACAGCTTAAACTGAGGTCTGTTTATGATCAGTCTGAAACTCGACTCGATAGGCTGAATATACACAATGAAAAACAGGTTTCAGTGAGATTCTCAGATTCACACAGTAAAGTTGCTTAGAACTTTAAGTGAAAAAAAAATCATGCTATTATTTAGACCCCTTCGTAGTGGAGCATATGTATAATGTGAGAAGTAGATATAGGATAATCATAGAGCTAGGAGTATAAGGATTTTGTGCACTCATCAGAGTAAATCTTTTTGAATAGCTCTACTTCTAACTCAGCTAACCAATAAACATGATATGTTTATTAGAACTGTCATAATCTCTGAAGGTATATCCTGTAGTACTAAAAAGTTTTGCCTTTAGGAATGTAGTCTGCTGTGAAGATCAAAGCAATTTCGTTCATTCTCCGACTCCTGCATTATTTTCAATTGTCGTGCAGAAAAAGAGGATTTGAAAGTAAAGCTTCCATGGCATGCAGAAACAGAGCATGTGGTTGGATCAACAATACAACAACCTACAGTATATACTTGATTTTGGTTTGGATTCAGAAAATATGTACGTTGTTTGTAATTCAGAAATTCATGCTTCATTCATGTGGTACTGCTATTTCATATAGAGGGAGATCAGGGAGGAGAGCAGCAGCCTGCTGCTGCGATTTTGTTCATGCTGTTTCTTGGTCACGACTACACATCTATATAGAGAACGCAAAGGGCAGAAGGCTGCTGCTTGCTGCTTTCAAGGGGATACATACCTCTGTTGCAGCCGCCGCGGGTGACATTTGGATGGCTAAACAGACGATTTTGTTCCTCCGACGAACTCGGCGCTTCTTCCTCCGGCGAACTCGGCGGCGACATTGGACGTTTCATGACATTTTCGACGGGATTAGATGAAGATTATGGTCCAATGAGGCAACCTGACGGAGAATCCAACCAAGAACCCTTCCTTCTAATAGCAGGCAAGTAAAATCCGGGTCGGGCACTCCATTGATTGTGTTGGAGGACACGGTCTCCAATTTTCCATCCAAATCACGACACGGCAGCAGCCCTCCGTTTCTTCCTGCCGCTTCTGCCCTCTGCTGCTGCTGCCCACTGCTTCTACTTGCCACCGCTGCTGCTGCTTGCCATTGCTCTTGCCGCGAACTCAACGGCGTCCGGGTGTGGGGGTAGGCGGAGACCGGCGCCGGCGAGAAGACAGTGGAGCGCGTCGACCGGGCCGTTGTGGAGGTCATGGGCGCCGAGCTGCTCCACCCACCTCGAGCCGATGCGAGGAAGAGGAAGATAGCTCCGCAGGGGCGCCATGGGTGTGCCGACGAGTCCCTCATCGTGTCTGCTGGCCGACAAGCGGGTGCTGTGATGGGGTTTATCTCCAGGCCTAGTTTTTCCAAATTAATTCTTAGTAAATCACATCATGCCAGCTACTAATCGAAATAAAACCAAGCACATATCGGCTCTGCTTATCACAATTGCCAGTAAACTAAACAAACTAACTATATTTAACAAAACGTGCAATGCTCCAAGTTAGCCAGGGACTCAAACCTAAGGGATAGATATATATGAACCTGAAATTGGCTGAAATTTGCTTTGGTTTCCCTCTCAAGAGCCAGCCCAGAAATAGAGTCAGCAAACTTTTGTGCATCCTCCATTGTCGATATCAACAGAACCTAGGCGGCATCTGCATCCACCGCACTAGCCATCTGCCCCAACTCTCACTCGCTGCACCATCCATGGTCTGGTCCAAAGCCACCCCAGTTGATACCACCCACCGTCGTTCGCCGCAAGGGCGTCCTTCACCTGACACACATCCCACTCAGCCTTACCAGCAGTTGCCGCCTTCTCGCACCGGGATCGCCCCTCCAAGACCTCGGTGGTCTCCTCTATCACACAGCCGACAGCTCGCCGCAGCTTGTGCATATACTCATACGCCTTGTCTGCGTCCCAAACCGTTGCGCTGACCTCATGGAGTGCGGCGAACTCGGGCTCTTCTGGCGATACAGCGGAGGCCGCCATGTGGGCCTCAACCGCGTAGGCCTTTCCAGCCTCCCCGTCGCGCCGGAACGTGGCAAGCACGGGGCTGTAGGACCGGAGGCGCGGTGCGAGGCCGTACTTCTGCCGCATGGTGGAGACGACCCCGAAGGCCTCGTCGCGCCCTCGGTGTCTGCGGATACGACGCGGCCGAGCGAGGTGATGGTGGCCTCAGACGGGGGCGCCCCGGCCTTGGGCGAACACGCGGCGCGCGGCGGCGGCCGGGTGGACGGGGAACGCGGCGCGCGTCCGCGGAGGCGAGCAAGTGGAGGAGCTGCTCGTACTGGTGCGCGGCGAGGCGGAGGTCGGGCGAGGCGGAGGTCGGACGCCGTGTCCAGGCCGGAGACGGCCGCGTCGAAGGCGGCCATGGCGGCCGCGGCGGCTTCAGTCGGTGAGCGTGCACGACAGGTTGGAGTTGGGCCCTTCCAGCCTATGGACAAGATGAAGAAAGGAGTGTGGGCGGAATTATTACAAAATGCAGGGGTTCATTTGTAAAATCGAAACGTTTTCCTGGATCCACTTACGTAGGGACGGCGGGTTTAATTATTGGAAACTACAGGAACGTTTTTGCAAAAACGCTGACGACGTACGACCAGAAGCAATCAGCGCTTTATATATATATATATATATATATATATATATATATATATACTAGCACAAATGCCCGTGCGTTGCAACGGGAAACATTGTTACCTCTCTAATATATGTCAGCGAGTTTCTTCGGTTGCATCAATGCTCGCCTGCCCGCCCGCCCGCAGCCTACCCCTCACGCTCTCTCGTACGCGACAATATCGGCGGCTCACCTGCCCGCCCACACGTAGCCTACCCTCACACGCTCTCGTACGCGACGATATCGACGACTCACCTGCCCGCCTGCCTGTAGTCTGCCCTCAGCATGAGCGAGCTCCGGCGCGGCGCAAGTGATGACTCCAATGCAGTGTGCGTGAGTTCCTTCCCATGTTTTTCTGGTCAAGTCACTGCATGTGGGGTCTAGTGGAGGTGATCGGGTAGCCTCGTATTGGCCCCAGATTTGAGATGGGTTTGAGATATGCGGGTGAGTCCAGGCGTTTAGGAAAAAAAATAGGTGTACTTTTGAAAAAAAATACCGAACACTGACTGAACGAACATTTCAGGTGTTTCAGGAGGATATAGTGGGTGTAGATGCTCTAACCAGACTTCGTGGATGATAAACGTGCCTGAACTATTTCCATATATGCAGATACGTGAAGCACCTTTTGATAATTAGTCCACCACACACCATCGACGAACTGGGGTGTCCCTCTCGCTCCCATTAATCCCTCTCATCGAATCATGTTTAGCCGTGATGCGTGCATGAGCCTGTTTATTAATCCGCTCTCCCTCTCTCTCCCCCTCTCTCTCTTTCATTTTCTTATTATTACTTTATTATTTTCTCTTTCGACACAAGCGAAGCTATGTCAGTTGGACACGCGCTCGGAAATCCTATCTACACCTCTCGCGCGGGTGACGGGTGTTATTTGGCCCGACACTCTGCTCTCGCCCTCCATCCAACCTTATCTTCTCAGTCGGCTGCCCTCAACCTTGTCTTCCCCGGTCGCCCCCCACGCGTTCTTCTCCACATACATGCGCAGAACTCCCACAACGCCCACCCATCCCCTCCCTCCTTCCCAGCTCTGGATCCAGATGGAATCGAGGCCACAACCGAGCGTCTCCTCATGGCCTCTTCACGAGCTCCCACTGCCGCCTGGAGCTCAAGCTGCCAGCCGTCCAAGGCCTCGCCAGGAACGGATCCGCGACACCGTGCCTCGTCCTCGCACATGCCCGGCCGCGCAATCGGAGCCCCCCGCAGGTTGCCTGCCCGTCGCCCTCACCTTCACTCTTCTTCCCCTTTCAATTCTGCTCTATCCTCTCTGAATATCTCCCCCTCTCTCTCTGTTCAAGTGTAGAGGCAGTGCTCCGCCACCCGATGCTGTTCTTCGCGTCGCCCCACGCTCCCAAAGCTGGGAACCGGCTCCCCGCCTCCAAGTTCTCGGCATCGACGTCCCGTGCTGCCTGCACCCTCGCCAAGCCCGACTCGCAGCCGTGGAGCCCGAGCTCGCCAAGGCGCTTCAACTCCGCCGCCGCGCCATCTTCTTCAGGCGCTCGAGCACGAGCACAAGCTCGCCCGCGCCCCACCTCTCTCTGCCGCTCCGTCCGCCGCCCGTGGTGCCGTGACCCGCCACTGCCGTGCCCTGCATCGCTCTGTAGCCGCGCCGCCTGGGTCGATGCGGTCAGCGCTCCCAAGCCGTTGACCCTGCGCCAGGGGACGACTATTTCCTCCCATGCGTGCGCGCCCGTGCTCCAGCCCTCCCCTCCCCATGCTGCCGGCACAGTCGCGCCACGGGGCCGTATCCAGCATGTGCCTGGACGACGGAAGCCCCCCCACTGTCCGTGCGCTCCGGCCAGCTCCCTGTCGCGCTCGAGACCTCCTCTAGTCTTCCCGCCGAGGCCTTCCCTGTGACCAGCCTTTGACTTGGGTCTCCTGTCCGCCTTGGCGCGGACGCCCGCCACGACGCCGGCGGCAAGCGGCGGCGCGTGCCCGGCGATGAAGAACGGCAGGATAAGCGGCGAGACGCGTGGTGCTGAGCCAGTCAATAAGGAATAAGGGCCGCGGGCATAGTTTCTAACAAATTTAGGGGGTTTTACGCAAAAACGAAACGTTTTTCCAAAGTGCCACTTAAACAGGGACTGCGGGTTAATTTCAAAGAAACAGAGGGGCTTTTTCGCAAAAACGCCGACGACGTACGACCAGAAGCACTCCGTGCTTTATTAGTAGGGAAAGATATATATGCCCGTGCGTTGCAACGGAAGAAAAAATTACACGTTGATCAATATCCGACATATGAATGTCCTCTATTTTAACACGATGGCTCACCATGTTGCCAATTATCTTTCTTCTCACTCTCGTTGATGATGGATGCAATATCCATGTGATCGCAATGCATTCAACGTGGTAAAAAATGGGCTTGTCACTGTACGACACACTTGTCATTGTCTCGCGCAAGGGAATGTTTTGAACTTTGAAAACAAATCTCATCGACCATGGACTACTCGCCAACCCCAAGACATATAAAGAATTTCCAAAATTAATCAAATCCTAGATATAAAATACATCTGAATAGGAAGAGTTTTTTGAATCGACAAACATTCTTTTTAAATTTAGACATTTTTTTAAATTCACAAACATTTGTTTTTTAGACGAACATTTATTGAAATGCATGAATAGTTTTTGATTTCATGATGACTCAGATTCACAAATATGTTTTGAATACACGATCATTTTATCAAGATCATGAACTTGATTTTATTTAACGACATTTCTTTCCAAATTATTTTTATAATTTGCAAATATTTTTGTAAAATCAGTAACATTTTTTGAAACCACGAAAATTTTATGATTTCCTGAACTTTTTTGAATTCACACACATTTTATAATTTCTCAAACAGCTTTTTCAAACTCGCAACTTTTTAATACTTGAAAATCTCAAATTGATTTAAAGAAGGAGAAAACAAAAACAGAAGTGAGAAAAGAGAAGACAAGAAAAAAGAAAAAAAACAGGGTATTAAGTCCGCTGGCTGGCCCATGTAGGCCTAAAGTAGGTGGGAATAAGTCATGAGAAAAAGGTGGAGGAAAATATTGGTAGAAGGTGGGTTTCGAACCCTGGTCTACAGGGCAGAAGACAATGCATCGAGCCACCACGCTGCTACTGCGTCACTGCTAGTTGTTGGATATTAACTGTATACAAACTCTGCAAACGACGGCAAAAAAATCGAATCGTTTTCTTCACTTACGGGTGGCATAGCGGGTAATTTCTAGCAACTTCGGGGGGCAATTTTTGTGACGTACGGGCAGAAGCAATATCTGCTTTATTAGTATATATATATATATATATATATATAATATATAATATATAATATATAATATATATAATATATAATATATAATATATATATATATATCTATATATATATTATATATATATATGTATATATAATATAATATATAATAATGTGGTCTCCAGTTCGACACGACGTTTGGGTGGTGTGGGATCTGGTCTGTATACATGGGATTCATGCATGCATGTTCGGTAAAAGAGATCGTAACAAAGTTTTATACTGCGTCTGCAAGCCATGGCGTCGCATCATCCGCGACCCCTCGTTCCGCCGCCTCCATGGCAAGGCTAGCCACGTCGTCTGTGGCTCCGGCACCCCGTAGGCCTTGCTGATCTCCCAGACGAAGCCGCCGGGCATGACCGTCGAGACTACCGTGTTCAACGTCTCCTCGGCGAAGCTTACGCCGATGTGCCGCGTCACCGACCTGGGCGGCGGCGGCTGGGTCAGCTTTATCATCGTCTGCAATGGCTTCCTACTCTTCAAGTCCGGCCCATATAATCCAATGTTTGTGTGCAACCCGGTGACCAGTGAAAAGCTGCAGGTTCCCGCGCCGCCGTTCGGGATCAACCACCGGGGCCGGCGTTCCCTCGCCATGGAATTCTGCGCATCCGGCCACCGGTACAAGCTCTTCCACTTCTTGGGATTGTCAGAGTATGAAAACTCCTTGGACGTGTACAGTTTAGGCGGCGGTGGGTGGCGGCGACACCAGGACCACATCCGGTTTTACAGCGTCAGGCCACCGCCGGCACGCATCAGTGGCAAGCTGTATGTGATCACTTTATCATTTTTACATGACGCCGGACAAGATGCTGGTGATTGAGGTGGAGAGCGAGACACACCACATGTGTTCTTTACCACATTCCGAGTTCCACAGGGTGGAGATGGACGCACTGGAGCTGCACGGCAGGCCGTCCGTGGCCTTACACGTCCTAGACCCATCTCGGGTCTCACTTCATCTCTGGGTCATGCCTGTGGAAGGTGACGGCTGGGAACTGCGGTATAGCTTCTACAGCGATTGCCCTTTTAAATACCCACACGATGATAAGCGCAGGTGCATCTGGATCGACGATGATGGGATGTTGTGCTTCGTCATGGACGACCACCTCTACAAGTACAACACCACCAAAGACGAGGAGGAGATGGTTAGTGGCCGTTTATTGGCATGGGACTACAAACTCCAGCTGCCATCACCTTTAGTCAATCGCGAGTGGACCATCTTAGCGGGCTACCGCCCAACCCTACTATCGCCTCAACATCTCGCCTTACAGCAGGACCACAATGGTGAGGATGGCGAGAATTTTGAGCATACCTGGTTACGTGCCCTGCGAAGCCATAAATCTAACAAATAGCCCCGGTCTCCAAGCCCAAACAATAGCGGTGACCAGCATCCTGCCGAGAGGGGGATTTATCACTAGGTTATTTTGAGATATGATTCAAGTGCTTATATTGTTCATTGCAAACACATAGGCCGTATATTGCATAGATTATTGGCGCATTGCAAGGCGGTGTTTTCATATCACAGAAGATTATTGTGAAGGCTATTTCTAAATATTTTCTACATGATTTTTCCATTGCATATGTGGATCCACACTTTGAATTTACTATGATAGAAGTCCAAATAAACAATAAATAAGTGTACTAGAAGGACCGTCTGATGGAAACACTCCTACTTTCGCACCATCACCATCCCTTTACAACTAGCATACCAAGCAGGCAAACAAGCGCATCGAAACAAGACCCAAATTGAAGAGGGTGTTTATTCTTTTTACCAAGTTAAGAAATTATCAAGCCGTTCAATTAATCTCCATGGGTTACCCACCACAACACAACTCCGCATACCGCAAAAAGGGATTGAGTAGATGTCAGGTGGATGAAAAGCAATTTTGGGTCAGAATGAGCCATCGGATGAAAGATGGATGGCCAGATTAGCTTCTTCAACCTCCAAACTATTTCATTTGTCATCTTCTACCTTAGAACCGTCAATCTACAACACGCCTGTAGCTGTAGCCCGCGGCCGGCTGCGCTACCGTGCTAGCCTCGCCGCCCCGCCACCCCCCCAACCGCCTGTTGGAGTCGAACACGACCACATATACGTCTGTGTCCTAGCCGTGAACGTGTACGCGCTTGTCCGTGTAGGATTCCTAATAATGCACCGAGTAGGATTAGTACTAGTTGGCTTAGCTAGTATATATATGTAACCTACCCCCTGTACTTTGTATCGACCGTGGAAAAGTAATACAGAGTTACAACAGGCTCGACACGCAGCCTGTGGCCATACAATCTCGCGTGCGTTGCTTGTGTTCAATTGATCAAAGCATAGCTCGATTGCTAGGTTGCCTACGTACGTGTTGTGTGATTGTTCCGGCCAGAAGTAATAGTATTAGTACCACACGTCCAAGGAAGGATAGATTGCTAGCTTGAGGCTAGCTTTACAGTGAGGGTGGTCTATCACAAGCCAGCGTTGCTTCGTCCTTGTCTGTCATCGATCATCACAGTCGCCGGAATGTACTCGGCGGCGTGGACTGGGCCAACACCGCCGCCCACTGTCGTGTTGTTGTCCGCCCCGACCATGGCTCAAACCCCGGCCATGAACATTTTTTCGGCAAAGTTGCACCACCCCCTACATACCTATGATAGGTAACGGGGTCGCCTGCCACCCTGAGATAGATAATGGGGTCCCCTGGCACCCAAAGATAGACCCGTAGGGCTTTTCCGGTCAGCCGACCACTCGTTCATTCAACTTGGCGGTTGCTTCCTTCAAAAATCGACTGACTGCAAAACTATTTTCAGGCGATATACCTATTGTGCAGAAAATTTGCCAGAAAAATTTACCAAACAGAAAGCAAGCCGTAACACGGGAGGCAAACTAACCTCTTGAGATTTAATTAATAGCAGATTGTGCTCTTTCTGCAGTGCTTCGCTATCGAACATGCAATACCCTGCTATCAAACATGCACCCATCTAAGGTTGAACTAACTTTAGTTCAAAATTGCAGCACTTCTATTGGATTAAAGGGAATATATACTAGATGCATGCAACTGAAACAAATTAATCAGAGAAGTGATGCCATTTTTTTACTTTACTTATTTTCTCACATTTTGAGGGGATTACGTCCATATATCATTTTAGGGCACACATTTTCAGAATAAGAAGAAATATAACTTGCATCCATACAGTTTTTAGTTACAACAATGTAGTATTAGCTAAAACTGTGCATGATAAGAAAATAAGTTATAAACGAATGTAATATTTTAGCATAAATATGACCAATTGTCACATGACAGTAACTTAGTAGTGGTGGTTATAACTCTGTTAGTAGTAGAACGTGCTAGTGCTACATGCTGTACAGTTGATGGCTCGACATAGTATAGGTGGCTACTGTGTAACAGCGGCAGCAGTTCGTTGCTAGCAAGGGCGGCAGCATGCCTTCCCAATGGTTAACGCCATGTCACGCGATCTGGAGAGCCGGTGCTGCTCCAGACGAAGTTTTCTGTAGAAGCGAAGATATCATGAATGGTTAATCCTTAAAAAACACTCTAAAAAAAATACCCATAAAAGGCAGCAAAATATGAAAAACATAGGCATGCAGTATACTCCCTCCGTCCCGAATTACATCTCTTAGATATATCTAGATACAGATGTATCTAGACAAATTTTAGTGTTACGCATATATGTATCTAGGTAAATATAAGACAAGTAATTTATCTTTCGTAGTATATTCCTGCCCTGAAATAATTTATCTCTTAATTAAATTAGAGTTTTATTATAGATGGGATGTGACGTGAGTGAAAAAAACATATGGGATCTGAATCATGTTTAAGTAGTGTACTTACCTTGGTTTATATACATGGGATGCTTAGATGCATGTTCGGCCGTGCGTGACATCAAGCCGATCGTTACACAACTTTATTTATACGGGATAAGAGATCTGCCCGGCAAAAAACCTAATCTTGGTGCCGGAAGAAATTGTGAGCTACACACTGTTGAGACTGCCGAAGAGGGACGTCGCCCGCTGACGCTGCGTCAAAGCCCTGGCGCCGCATCATCCTCGACCCCTCCTTCTGCCTCCTCCACGGCAAGGCAAGCCACGCCGTATGTGGCTCCGGCGCCATCTGGAGCAGCACTGCAGGCCATCTGTGGCCTTACATGTCCTAGACGCTACTCGGGCCTCGCTTCATCTCTGGATCTGGGTCATGCTGGTTGACGGAGATTGCTGGACGATGACGGAATGTTTTGTTGCGTTATGAGCGACCACATTTACAATAACGACACCATCAAAGAGGAGAAGGTTAGTGGCCGTTTTTTTGCATGGGACTACAAGTTGCAGCTACTTGTACACCTTAGCCGGTTAGTGGGCTTATCAATTCTGAAGGGAGGTAACATCTCTCTACCTGAACTCAATGTTAACTTTCTCCTTTGGGGCTCAGCAGGTCCTAATTCCTGCTGGGAACTCGACCAATACCTTCAAGAAAAAGAGGATGAATTGACTCATGTTTTTCGCAATCACCCTAGGAAATCTTTCCTACAACCTCTTAGATCAAACACCAAATTCGTTCCACATTCATCATCCCCAATTGGCCAACATGATCATCCACAGCATCCACCGAGATCTCAATCTCCAGGCCGTGAACATCGCCCTGAGATATTGGATGTCAATAAAGCAGAAGCGGGTAAATCGCCCATTCAAAGCGTTGTTAATGGGCTTTATTGTGTTTGGTGTCTATTACCCAGGGTGGACACGGTCCGGGCCGGTCCGGTCCCTGACCGAGCCGCCGTTTGGACCGGCCGCCGGCGGTCCGGACCGGACCGGACCGAGCAGCCTAGCGGTCCTGATTTCAGGGCCCGGACCGACGGCGGGAAAGCCCGGGCTGGACCGAGAGGACCGGCAAGTGGAGATGTGGTAACCATGGCGGCGGCTGCGGGATGAAGAGGAGATGGTCGTGAGCTTCTACGCGGTGGCCATGGATGCGGTGAGGCACGGGAGCGAGCCGTCGCGGCCACGAACGACACATCGGAGGCAGCAGCAACTCGTGCGCCGTGGTCGTCCAGCATGCCGGCAAAGTTTTCGTGCACTATCAAGAACGCGCGCGCCAGGATCTTCCGGGAGGCAGAAGCCCACGACCAGCCCTTTTCTTGTTTTGCCTTAGCGATTTTTTAGCCGCATGCAAATATGGTAACACGTGCATGAGCTCATAAGTTTTTATGGGCTAGACTTTCGTGATTAGTGGATCAAGATTGACGTGGAGCCGTGTCCTATTCGTGCTCATAGTGGACGCAGATGACGCGTCAATTTCATTAGTCGTGGGATGAGAATCAGATCTGAGCCCATATTTCTCGTTCTTTCTGTATCTACTCCGTTGAATAAAAGGAAACGGAAACTGTAGAAAACCAACCCAACGACAGCATGCAATGGGCGCATTATTATCGCTACTAGTAAAAGGAAACGGCAGCGAGGGGCAAGTCATGAATGGCGCCACGATTATCGGATCGAACACCGGCTCTCTTGTTCTTTCTATTCTCTGTTTGACTGAATACAGGGAAAAAAAGGCAGCGCGTGATCTAGGTCTTCTTCTACCTCTTGCCCATGTCCCTGTGTCAATTGACTGATTGGGTACTTGATTCCAATGAATAGCGCGGTGGGACACGGCCAGGGCATCGCCGGTGGGCATGACGAAGAAGAACGGCCTGCACCTTCGGTCCGCTCGGTCGGACCGGGCAAAGACCGGACCGGACCGAGAAAATTTCGGGCCGAAAATTAGTAACCGGACCGAACAAATTCTTCAGCAGGTCAGGACCGGACGGTCCGGTCCAGAACGGGCCACGAGCGGGCCGAAAAGCCCGCTCGCTCCGTCCAGCCTGATCTATTACATGGCCATCATAGACCCAGCTGTACTAACCGTATCAAGTGTAGAGCATGTAAAAAGTGGGCCCACATTGCACGTGACTGTTTTTTCCTCTAAGGAGCCCATCCCAAGCCCTATCCTCCGGCCCAATACCCATACAACACCGGAACAGGCAATTCCGAGGCAAGTTTACACTGTTACCGCGAATATGACTAATCAGCCGGTCAGTCAGCTAGTCATTGCCTCTGCCACCCAAGGAAATAGCGCCTCGATTTCCGCATCTGGTTTGGGCATCCGCCATTCCATCCCCTCCTCTGTTTCCATAGCTTAGAGATTGAGAGAAGCGACTATTGGCGACGGAGCGCCATCCCCTTCACTCCACCTCGCCATCAACCAACCTTCCTCCTCATCGACACATACCATGGCCTCCTTCCCGTTTGACCCAAGCCCCTTCATCCCCGCTGGCCATCATCGCGTCAACGTTGCTGGAAGACCGGCCCGCATTCGTATCCTTGCGGGTGCGGTCCCTGCAGCGCATGAGGAATGGGCCATCGCCACCATAGTCCCAATGCCCAATCTGCCGGTTCAATTCACTACTATAAGAGAGGTACTCGCAGAGTTTCTTACTGATGTCAAGCACTTGGGGTTTTCCTGAGATCTCTCCATGCCCGTTTGGCCAAGCGTATGTTAAGCTCAACAGTGTTTTTGATAGGGATGAACTCGTTAGAAGCAATCCACATCCATTTACGGACGTGCATGTTATCTTTGAGAAGCACAATCAAGGTCTGAACTAGACAAAACTGAATCTTAGCAGAGAAGTTTGGATTTTACTGTGCGGGTTTCCATTTGACCGTCGCAGTATACATGAGATCAACAATGCAGTCCGCAAATTCAGTTAATTTGTGATGTGGGACAGGAATAAGAGCACCAGAGCTAATCTCATGGTTAGAGTAAAAGTAGAAGAACTCAGAGACATCCTAGCTAGCATTCTCATTGGGGAAGGAGATGAAACTGCAACGCTCTCAGTGCATGTGGTGATTCTGCAAGATAGTGCATTGGGCAGGGAGGCTCCTGATGAGGACCCAATTCCCCCTTATGACAATCCTCACCCTGTCCCAGCTCATGCTTACTTCCATCAGAACCAACACAACCATTTCATTGGTCCCCTTCAATTTCATGAATAGGAAGCACCTCCTACGCCTGACCACAACCCACACTTGTATCTCCAACTGGGTATACAAGCAGAAGATGACAATGGCATTGATGATTTACCAGGTTGGGGTCACTTGGCCATGCCTGCAGAACAAGATCTTATAGACCAGGAACTGCATGCTGGGGAGTTTATGAATCTGAAATAGTTGGTGGAGCCCATGGATGAAGATCTAGAGCACCCATGAGAGGAACAACTGGGGGAAAACAACAATGTTACTAACTCTATGGAACCCCCTAATCACAATGCTGAGAGTGCTACTTCTGCTGTTGGGCCATTGGCGCCAATCCCTCCTGTCATACCAGGTTTAAATGCTGATATTGGGCCAGTTGTGCCATTAGAGCCACTAGAGCCCATTTTGGCCCGTGAGGCCCCTCAAGTGTTCATACAGGCTGAGAGTATACTAGTGGAGTTAGTACTGGAAGATTTGAACCTCACTTCAATGTTGAATTACTCTTCAGTTGATCACTCTCTTCACTTTATGGACCCAATGCAGTTTCAATGCTCTGTTACCCCCAGACTCAAGGTTGCTCTTGGAACAGACAACACTATTGATTTGAGCAAGATCTCAGTGGCACCACCTACTTTGAATGTATCACAACTTGAGTAGACTCTCCAGGATATACAAGCTCAATCAGACCCAGTTGACAATATGGACAAGTTTTTCCACTTGAAACCAGCAATTTGTGAGCTCCCTTCAGCTGTTATGCACCAGCCATATGTTTAGAACACTGACTTGATCACTATGATTGTTAGCCCCATGGCAGTTACTGAAGGTGAAGGTGAATCTTCCTCCTCAGATGACACTGCTCCACCTGGCACAACTAGGGAAAAGCCTAGCAGTAGCGCAGGTTTTAGGTATATCAGTAGCACGGGTGCCCGCGCTACTGATACGTCGCTACAGCTAACATGTAGTAGTAGCGCGGTTGCCACCCCTGCTACTACTAAGTCCGTCAGTAGTAGTGCGGATACCACCCGTGCTACTACTAACTAGTAGTAGCGTGGTTCTGGACCCTCGCTACTTCTAACTAATTAGGAAATAAAAAAATAAATTCCAGCCAATGGCTGCTACTGCTAGGCATCATCGTCCTCTTCATCCATGGCGGATGTTGATCCTAGAGGGGATGAAGTCGTCCATGGAGATGGTGCTTCCCCATCCAACTCTTCTCCACACCTCTTGATAAGGACATGACTACCTCAGATACGATCGAAAGTATTATTAACATGCATAATTTTCAGGTGAATTCTTGTGGTAAATATAATATATGTTATTTTATTATCAAGGACAAAAATACTACACATCTGTTTCTTACTTGCAGATATCCAGAAGATTTACACAAACCGAGAGTTAAAATGCAAGGCGGAAAACAAAGTTTTATACATGCACACATATAGACGTACATGTACTACTTTGGGAGCTACCATCATCAATTTAAGGAAGAGGGGCTCCATGATTTTCCATCGTACAAGGCCATGCATGTATCCATGTTTACATGCACCAACGTGAGGGAGTATCATGCATGCAAGGGCCAGACAATTTGATTTTGACTACATGGGCCAAGAGGAGTAACGTGTTGGGTCCAAAGGATTTCTTTTGGTGCACTAATTACACCATAGCAGGCCAACGCGTCTCCTCAATAGAAGCAACCGCCACGTCATGCATGCAGTGTCCAGCCTTCCTACGGCAAGCGTTCGGTGACACCATGAGGCAGCCGATCCTCTTAATAAATAGTTACTCTAAATTAGGGTTTAGACTCGGGTTTTATTGTATTGTCTAGTCATCGCTACAATTCGCATCTACGAGACGTGTAGGACTACCGCCTTGTCAGATCCACAGTGGAACCCCAATTTTCCATCTAGTTCGTGTGCTCAGATTATTATCCGCAATTTCAGTTGCAATTCACTTTTGTTCTTGCCGGTTCTTCGGTTGCTTGCAGGAACTCGAACCTCGTTGTTCAGGTTGATCGTGCCTACGGCAAGGTCAATAACCATCGGAGATTGGTTTAGCGATTGTCGAGGCGTATCGTCGGGTACGGTATAGCCGGATCGTCAAGGTCAAAATCCACCAAATCAATATTTATCCCCACTCTCATCGAAAGATCGGGCCACCGTCACATCAAGTGGTATCAGTTTTCAGGTTCATCGGTGAGAGATTTACAGTTTTCGTAGTTTAGTTTATTTTTCTATCCTATAAACCCAGAAAAAGCCAAAAATATATAGATTAGTTCATCCATTATACCTACTTCTTTTAGCCTTTAGCAATTTTTGCATCTAGTATTTGCATCGTTGAATTTTTTGTTACATTCATCCTACAATTAGTGCTGGTTTAGATTGGTTCGGGTGTAAAATTATCTACTAGATCAATCTATTTTTTTGTCCACCCACATAATCCCTTCCGCAACGCTAGTTCACGATCATAAAAATAATAAGATTGCGATCGATTGTTTCCGATTCTTATTACCTCTGGAGGCCTGTGTTTTTCTTTGCTATATTTCTATCGGTCGTTGATTTGATCGCACAAAATCACTACTCGCACAACAGCAGCTTACGGCCAGACCCACAACCATCCGTGTCTGACACCGTGCGTCCGCCCATCCATCCACGCACTTGCTTCGCTAGAGCCCGACAACGCCGCTTCATCACACGTACCACGCCAGACATCCAGATCTCTTTGTCTGCCTCCAAACGCGCCACACAAACACTCTCCACCAGCAGCCTACTGTTTCTGTACATTAGTACTACTAGTTTTAGCTAATCTCAACACCAGTGTACGTATAGCTAGCTCTCGTAGCACCTTTGTCCAGTAGCCTTGCATTGTGTCCCTGACTTGTCTAGCAACCGGCCTAAAAAAAGAGAAAAAAAAGAAAAGAAGTTGCAAAAAAAAATCAGGCCGGCTAGCATCTGTTTTGGGCTGATATTTCTTTTTCTGGACATTATTTTGCTGCTACAGTGTTCATCGCCGCGTCATTTATCATCTGCTTTCGAGCTTTATTATACACGCCGTTTATACCTCACTTATATCTAGCTACTTAGTGCTATCATATTTACATTGATTTCCACTCACTTGATTCAGTATCTGGGCTTAGATTGTTTTATCTCTTACTAGTCGAGTGCCAGCACTAGTTAGGAGTTTGAGCAATTATTCAGCTTGCATTACTTTTTGCTCAATTGTGCCACTGATATTGTGAGTTGAGGAAACCATCACCAAGCTCCACTACCTATATTGTATCATGTTCGATCACTTGGTAATCGCTATATCAATCTTTTGATAACTATTGACATCGCCAACGGCCGACAACCACTGCAGCACGGTAAGAACTGGTAAGAGCTTGGTAATTGCTAGAGTGTTGAGAGAATTTTTCCCGCCACCTCCGAGCAGTACCACAGGAACATTATACTTGTGAATTTTTTTTGTATGGTCCTAACCATGGCAGATTCTAGAATGGCCAATAGCTGGGTTGCGTCTGTTGTTGGAGATGACTTACCACATGTTGGCAAAACACTCTTTCCCACCACAGTAGGTACGACGACCGTCACAAGATGTACATCATGGTCGAAACACACATCATCAGGTTACCACTTTGCCAAATTTTGAGGGTAAATATGACCCCGATTCGTACATTGATTGGGAAATGGAGGTCGAAGAAATCTTTGGTAACCATGATTTTTCCGAGCCTAAGAAAATAAATGATGTCACTAAAAGCTTTTTCGGTTTTGCTTCAGTTTGGTGGAGAAATTATTGCAGAGAAAATATTTATAATAGACCTACTACTTGGAAAGCTTTAAAACTTGTTATGCGAAACCGATTTATTCCTTCATACCATGCTAGTGATTTGCTTAGAGAATTGCAACGTTTAGCACAAGGCAATAACACTGTCGAAGAATATTATGATAACTTGTGTACTGCTTTGCTTCGTTGTGGATTAGAAGAATGTGAAGAAGATTTTTTGAATAGATTTTGGAGAGGTTTAAACCATGATATACAAGACATAATATTACATAAAGAACTATATTTCGTCGACCATTTGTTTCGTCTTGCCTGTAAAGCTGAACAGAAATTAAGAGGACGAGTATACACGACGAACAAGGGTGCAATCGAATCCCCATCAAAGTAGGTTACTTCCTCCGCTGCACCACCAACTATGATTGCGCCACAAGGAGTTTATGAGGCATCATCACCGACTGCTCTTACTTCATGTGAGCAAGGACTACGAGGTAATAATGAAGGTACTGATTTGCTCACACCACCTGTTTCAGATGATTATCTTGCTGATTTGAGTTCACCATGTGATCAAACAACTAAAATATTCACTGTTTTGAGTGCATCTATTGTTGAATATGATTTGACCATTGATTTGGGTGCTCCAACTCAATTAAAGGCTGGCCCATGTGACCTAATTGTTCAGTATGGTTTGGATCACATACAGTTGGTTAAACATGATGAAGTATTAGCTAGAATTTCTCATGCTAATTCTTTGTATTCTATTTTGATGGATCCCCCTATGCCTTTGTCACATGCGAGAAATAGAATAGCTGAAATCACATGGTCGTGTTCCGTGAAAAGTGTTTATGCGCCTAATATTACCTTTAGCCTGTTTGGCGACGACTGTGTAGACAATGAATTTTTGGTGCATAGGATTTGCATTACATGTGATGAAGTTGCTAATTTCAAGCAGAAAAACAACTTTCAAATGCTTAATCATTTTGATATGCCCTCCAATGTAGATGGTAGATATATTCCAAACAGCTCATTGCATGATTACTTATTTAAGTATGTTGTCGCAAGCAATTTGGAAAGAATTCAATATTATTCCCGTATGATGGGATTGTTTACTGATGAGCATTACAAATCCGATGATACGAATATATGCTTCACATATATGTGCAAACTAAGTTACAATTTGTTTCATCAGTATATTTCTTGTGATGATTCCTTGACTTTTGATCACACCAAATATGCTCACCACTCTTACATGGAAATATTAATTGTGCAACAGTTGAGAGGAATTAAAACGGATGATATATACATACACCATGCATACACATTGTCTTCTTGGTTAGTCCATTTTCAGAATAATCAACGCCGAGGACGGCTTTGTTTTCAAGAAAGGGAGGATGATAAGGACATGACTACCTCAGATACGATCGAAAGTATTATTAACATGCATAATTTTTAGGTGAATTCTTGTGGTAAATATAATATATGTTATTTTATTATCAAGGACAAAAATACTACACATCTGTTTCTTACTTGCAGATATCCAGAAGATTTACACAAACCGAGAGTTAAAATGCAAGGCGGAAAACAAAGTTTTATACATGCACACATATAGACGTACATGTACTACTTTGGGAGCTACCATCATCAATTTAAGGAAGAGGGGCTCCATGATTTTCCATCGTACAAGGCCATGCATGTATCCATGTTTACATACACCAACGTGAGGGAGTATCATGCATGCAAGGGCCAGACAATTTGATTTTGACTACATGGGCCAAGAGGAGTAACGTGTTGGGTCCAAAGGATTTCTTTTGGTGCACTAATTACACCATAGCAGGCCAACGCGTCTCCTCAATAGAAGCAACCGCCACGTCATGCATGCAGTGTCCAGCCTTCCTACGGCAAGCGTTCGGTGACACCATGAGGCAGCCGATCCTCTTAATAAATAGTTACTCTAAATTAGGGTTTAGACTCGGGTTTTATTGTATTGTCTAGTCATCGCTACAATTCGCATCTACGAGACGTGTAGGACTACCGCCTTGTCAGATCCACAGTGGAACCCCAATTTTCCATCTAGTTCGTGTGCTCAGATTATTATCCGCAATTTCAGTTGCAATTCACTTTTGTTCTTGCCGGTTCTTCGGTTGCTTGCAGGAACTCGAACCTCGTTGTTCAGGTTGATCGTGCCTACGGCAAGGTCAATAACCATCGGAGATTGGTTTAGCGATTGTCGAGGCGTATTATCGGGTACGGTATAGCCGGATCGTCAAGGTCAAAATCCACCAAATCAATATTTATCCCCACTCTCATCGAAAGATCAGGCCGCCGTCACATCACCTCTCCTTTGCTGCTGCTACAAAAAAAGAGACAAGGATTAGAAGAGGAAGAGAGAGATAGAGAGGAGTAGTTGCAGCAACTCACCAGTGGCCGCCGGAGTTGGGGCCGAAACCCTAGATGACGCCATGAGTTGCGTCCTTCCGAGATGTGGCGATCGTCATCAGTGGCGCTCTGCTGGATCTTCCTCTCCTTCCAACAGCGGAGGAGGAGGAGGAGGAAGGAGGAAGGATAGGCAGTGGAGGAGGAGGAGGAGGAAGGAGGGGCTACGGTTGAAGAGGAGGTCGCCGGATTTGAGGGAGACGTCACGGCGCGAGGCAGGCAGTTGCCGTGGAGGAGGAGACGCGCATCTGCAGGAGCACCATGGAGAGAGAGAGAGAGAGAGAGAGAGAGAGAGAGAGAGAGAGAGAGAGAGAGGGAGGAGGAGAGGGACGGGAGAGAGGAGTGATTTGGACGAGGAGATGGGGATTTCAGGGCTGTTAAAAAACCCAGTACTTAGTAATAGCGCGGGTTTTTACCCCTCTCTACTACTATGGCATGTCCTAGGGGGCACAGTAGAGACCGCTTATTAGTAGCGAGGGGTAAAAACCCACGCTACTACTATCAACTTAGTAGTAGCGTGGGTTTATAACCCTCGCTACTACTATGGCATGTCCCGGGGGACACGGTAGAGACCGCTTAGTAATAGCGAGGGTTGAAAACCAGCGCTACTACTATCAACTTATTAGTAGCAAGGGGTAAAAATCCGCCCTACTAGTACTCCCTCCGTAAACTAATATAAGAGCGTTTAGATCACTATTTTAGTGATCTAAACGCTCTTATATTAGTTTACAGAGGGAGTAAGTAGCAGTAGCGAGGGGTATAAACCTGCGCTACTAGTAAGCGTCTATGTATAACCTTTTCCCTAGTAGTGTGGTTTCCTTGTACCTATGTTCATGCCTAATAAACATATTAAGACCGGTGAGGGACAGATCACACCTGGAAAACAAGGGGTTGAAGCCAGTGGTGAGTAGAAATACCTTGGCAAAGAAGGGGCTCTATTCTGGTCTAAACACTTTTCTCCTAAGGAGAACAACAAAATTTAGGTACCTGTTGACTGGATAAATTTTCTGTTTGTTAATTTTCTATCTCCTGAAAAGTTTGACTGGACCAAACAATTCACTACATCTAAAGTCTGGGAGATTATCACACAAAACATGGATGATGAGATCTGTTTACCTTTTGCTTTGCCAGTATCATGCCCAGTCAGCTCAAATTTTACTTGTCCCTTGGATGATTCACAGGATCAAGAGAACACCCCTAACTCTCTGGGTGGATCTCAAGAGATCACTTCCTCCTCCACCTCTGCTATGCATCAGAACGGAAAGAGGAAGGAGAAGGGACCACTGGTGGAAACATAGGTTAGGAGAAGTTGCAGACTCCAGAAAATTAATAAAGGTTCCAAAAAATCAGTTTGCATGGATAAGGAATGCATGGCATGTCAACCTTTCCCTCCACCATTATCTGCAAAGATTATTAAGAATCTTAATAATGCTTATTGCAAGGTCAACGCTCAAGATACTACAAAAGAGAAACTCACCACCAAGATCAAGAAACCCAAGGTCTGCCCCAAAGCAAAGGAAGGTGGCAACAAAGCCAAGGAAGGGCCCACTGGTGCGAAGAGTGCAAAATAGATAGTTCCCAATTTCATTCCCGCTTCTATAGTAGTACTAGATCTTTGGGTGCCATGGAAGAACATGTTTATGTTGTGTATGTCTGGGCACATTCCTATACGGATGGAATGATGGAGACTTGTTATCCCATATCTCAGTGTGCTACGAAACCTTTGGTTGAACTGTGTTATGATATTCTGCTTGTTCTGGTTGCTCTCGATTGTGTGCTATGTATTTGGCTATTCAACTATCAGTATATGCTCCTCCTCACTCTAGTTTGATGTACTCCTTATGTTGAGAAACTAGAATATTCTGAACTGGAATATTAGGGGCATTAATAACCCTATGAAATGGGATGCTTTATCAAACAAAATTACATAAACTGCTTGTTCCATCATCTGCCTACAAGAGACCAAAAGAGATCAGTTTGATACTGCATACCTAAGAAAATTCTGCCCTAAGAACATATCAAAATTTAAATTTCTTCCCTCTAATGGTGCTTCTTGAGGACTTATGATTGCTCGAAATGAGAAATTATTCACTGGACAGTTGGCACATCAGAATGATTACTCCCTGACCATCAACTTCACTTGAAAACTCTCAGGGGCATCATGGAAGCTCACCAACATCTATGGACCTTGTGAGCAAGAAGCAAGAATTGATTCCCTTAATTTGTTCAAACACTCTCAGGTGGGGGATGATGGAAATTGGCTTGTGTTAGGTGATTTCAATTATATCAGATACCCTCAAAACAGAAACAGAGATGGAGGTAGCACTAATGACATGTTCTTGTTCAATGAAGCTATCAGTAACCAAGCACTTGTTGAAATTCCCCTAAAAGGCAGAAAAATCACTTGGAGTAATATGCAAGAAGCTCCTCTACTGGAAAAACTGGACATGTGTTTCACCTCAGAAGCATGGACTCTCATGTTCCCTTCCACCTTAGCCACCCCCCTTGCCAAAACCACTTCAGGTCATATCCCTATTGTTATCAAAGTTGGCACCTGCATCCCTACACCCTGAAAGAACATGCGGTGCCCCCATGTTTGGTTTTGGTAATTGATGACAATCTCTATGGACTAATAGTTTCCTTGAGTTATATTTGAAGGATTTGTCCATAGGCTTTTCTTGAAGTCCATGTGTTGGTTTCAAGGAGTTTATGAGTTGACCAAGGTGCCATGAAGGAATTATCCAAAGATTTGAAGGAAATATGCCCTAGAGGCAATAATAAAGTTATTATTTATTTCCTTATATCATGATAAATGTTTATTATTCATGCTAGAATTGTATTAACCGGAAACATAATACTTGTGTGAATACATAGACAAACAGAGTGTCACTAGTATGCCTCTACTTGACTAGCTCGTTGATCAAAGATGGTTATGTTTCCTGACCATAGACATGTGTTGTCATTTGATTAACGAGATCACATCATTAGGATAATGATGTGATTGACTTGACCCATTCCGTTAGCTTAGCACTTGATCGTTTAGTATTCTGCTATTGCTTTCTTCATGACTTATACATGTTCCTATGACTATGAGATTATGCAACTCCCGTTTACCGGAGGAACACTTTGTGTGCTACCAAACGTCACAACGTAACTGGGTGATTATAAAGGTGCTCTACTGGTGTCTCCGAAGGTACTTGTTGGGTTGGCATATTTCGAGATTAGGATTTGTCACCCCGATTGTCGGAGAGGTATCTCTGGGCCCTCTCGGTAATGCACATCACTACAAGCCTTGCAAGCATTGTAGCTATAATGAGTTAGTTACAGAATGATGCATTACGTAACGAGTAAAGAGACTTGCCGGTAACGAGATTGAACTAGGTATTGAGATACCGACGATCGAATCTCGGGCAAGTAACATACCGATGACAAAGGGAACAACGTATGTTGTTATGCGGTTTGACCGATAAAGATCTTCGTAGAATATGTAGGAGCCAATATGAACATCCAGGTTCCGCTATTGGTTATTGACCGGAAACAGTTCTAGGTGATGTCTACATAGTTCTCGAACCCGTAGGGTCCGCACGCTTAAAGTTACGATGACAGTTTCATTATGAGTTTATATGTTTTGATGTACCGAAGGTTGTTCGGAGTCCCGGATGTGAGCACGGACATTACGAGGAGTCTCGAAATGGTCGAGACATAAAGATTGATATATTGGACGACTATATTCGGACACCGGAAGTGTTTCGGGTGATTTCAGAGAGAACTGGAGTGCCGGAGGGGTTACCGGAACCCCCCGGGGAAGTGTTGGGCCTTAGTGGGCCTGAGCGGAGAGAGAGGGCAGCAGCCCAGGAGGTGGCGCGCCCCCTCCCATGGGGAGTCCGAATTGGACTAGGGGAGGGGGGCGCGGCCCCTCTTTCCCTCTCCCTCTCCCTCTCTTTCCTTCCCCCTTCCCCTTCCTAGTTGGACTAGGAAAGGGGAGTCCTACTCCTACTAGGAGGAGGACTCCCCCCTCCTTGGCGCGCCCCAAGGGCCGGTTGGCCTCCCCCTTGCACCTTTATATACGGGGGCAGGGGGGCACCCCAGGACACACAAGTTGATCTTCATGATCGTTCCTTAGCCGTGTGCGGTGCCCCCCTCCACCATATTCCACCTCGATCATATTGTTGCGGTGCTTAGGCGAAGCCCTGCGTCGGTAGAATATCATCATCGTCATCACACCGTCGTGCTGACGGAACTCATCCCCGACACCCTGCTGGATCGGAGTCCGGGGATCGTCATCGAGCTGAACGTGTGCTGAGCTCGGAGGTGCCGTACGTTCGGTACTTGGATCGGTCTGATCGTGAAGACGTATGACTACATCAACTGCGTTGTCATAACGCTTCCGCTTTCAGTCTACGAGGGTACGTGGACAATACTCTCCCCTCTCGTTGCTATGCATCACCATGATCTTGCATGTGCATAGGAATTTTTTTTGAAATTACTACGTTCCCCAACAGTGGCATCCGAGCCAGGTTTTATGCGTAGATGTCATATGCACCAGTAGAACACAAGTGAGTTGTGGGCGATATAAGTCATACTGCTTACCAGCATGTCATGCTTTGGTTTGGCGGTATTGTTGGATGAAGCGGCCCGGACCGACATTACGCGTACGCTTACGCGAGACTGGTTCTACCGACGTGCTTTGCACACAGGTGGCTGGAGGGTGTCAGTTTCTCCAACTTTAGTTGAATCGAGTGTGGCTATGCCCGGTCCTTGCGAAGGTTAAAACAGCACCAACTTGACAAACTATCGTTGTCGTTTTGATGCGTAGGTAAGAACGGTTCTTGCTAAGCCTGTAGCAGCCACGTAAAACTTGCAACAACAAAGTAGAGGACGTCTAACTTGTTTTTGCAGGGCATGTTGTGATGTGATATGGTCAAGACGTGATGCTATATTTTATTGTATGAGATGATCATGTTTTGTAACCGAAGTTATCGGCAACTGGCAGGAGCCATATGGTTGTCGCTTTATTGTATGAAATGCAAACGCCCTATATTTGCTTTACTTTATCACTAAGCGGTAGCGATAGTCGTAGAAGCAATAGACGGCGCAAACGACAACGATGCTACGATGGAGATCAAGGTGTCGCGCTGGTGACAATGGTGATCATGGAGGTTATTCGGAGATGGAGATCACAAGCACAAGATGTTGATGGCCATATCATATCACTTATATTGATTGCATGTGATGTTTATCTTTTATGCATCTTATCTTTCTTTGATTGACGGTAGCATTATAAGATGATCTCTCAATAAATTTCAAGATAAAAAGTGTTCTCCCTGAGTATGCATCGCTGCCAAAGTTCGTCGTGCCCAGACACCACGTGATGATCGGGTGTGATAAGCTCTACATCCATCTACAACGGGTGCAAGCCAGTTTTGCACACGCAGAATACTCAGGTTAAACTTGACGAGCCTAGCATATGCAGATATGGCCTCGGAACACTGAAACCGAAAGGTCGAGCGTGAATCATATAGTAGATATGATCAACATAGTGATGTTCACCATTGAAAACTACTCCATTTCACGTGATAATCGGTTATGGTTTAGTTGATTTGGATCACGTGATCACTTAGAGGATTAGAGAGATGTCTTTCTAAGTGGGAGTTCTTAAGTAATATGATTAATTGAACTTAAATTTATCATGAACTTAGTACCTGATAGTATCTTGCTTGTCTATGTTGATTGTAGATAGATGGCCCGTGCTGTTGTTCCGTTGAATTTTAATGCGTTCCTTGAGAAAGCAAAGTTGAAAGATGATGGTAGCAATTACACGGACTGGGTCCGTAACTTGAGGATTATCCTCATTGCTGCACAGAAGAATTACGTCCTGGAGGCACCGCTGGGTGCCAGGCCTGCTGCAGGAGCAACACCAGATGTTGTGAACGTCTGGCAGAGCAAAGCTGATTTGCCGCTATCGTTTTGGGGTTATGATTTAGAGACTGCCGCATTCATATTAAATAGGGCACCATCAAAATCCATTGATACGACACCTTACGAACTGTGGTTTGGCAAGAAACCAAAGTTGTCATTTCTAAAAGTTTGGGGCTGCGATGCTTATGTGAAAAAACTTCAACCTAATAAGCTCGAACCCAAATTGGAGAAATGTGTCTTCATAGGATACCCAAAGGAAACTGTTGGGTACACCTTCTATCACAGATCCGAAGGCAAGACATTCATTGCTAAGAATGGGTCCTTTCTAGAGAAGGAGTTTCTCTCGAAAGAAGTGAGTGGGAGGAAAGTAGAACTTGATGAGGTAACTATACCTGCTCCCTTATTGGAAAGTAGCTCATCACAGAAATATGTTCTTGTGACACCTACACCAATTAGTGAGGAAGTTAATGATGATGATCATGAAACTTTAGATCAAGTTATTACTGAACCCCGTAGATCAACCAGAATAAAATCCGCACCAGAGTGGTACGGTAATCCTGTTCTGGAAGTCATGTTACTAGACTATGATGAACCTACGAACTATGAAGAAGCGATGGTGAGCCCAGATTCCGCAAAATGTCTTGAGGCCATGAAATCTGAGATGGGATCCATGTATGAGAACAAAGGGTGGACTTTGGTTGACTTGCCCAACGATCGGCAAGCAATTGAAAATAAATGGATCTTCAAGACGAAGACTGACGCCGACGGTAATGTTACTGTCTACAAAGCTCGACTTGTCGCAAAAGGTTTTCGACAAGTTCAAGGAATTGACTACGATGAGACTTTCTCACCCGTAGCGATGCTTAAGTCTGTATGAATCATGTTAGCGATTGCCGCATTTTATGATTATGAAATATGGCAGATGGATGTCAAAACTGCATTCCTGAACGGGTTTCTAGAAGAAGAGTTATATATGATGCAACCAGAAGGTTTTGTCGATCCAAAGGGAGCTAACAAAGTGTGCAAGCTCCAGCGATCCATTTATGGACTGGTGCAAGCCTCTCGGAGTTGGAATAAACACTTTGATAGTGTGATCAAAGCATTTGGTTTTGTACAGACTTTTGGAGAAGCCTGTATTTACAAGAAAGTGAGTGGGAGCTCTGCATCATTTCTGATATTATATGTGGATGACATATTACTGATCGGAAATGATATATAATTTCTGGATAGCATAAAGGGATACTTGAATAAGAGTTTTTCAATGAAAGACCTCGGTGAAGCTGCTTACATATTGGGCATTAAGATCTATAGAGATAGATCAAGACGCTTAATTGGACTTTCACAAAGCACATACCTTGACAAAGTTTTGAAGAAGTTCAAAATGGATCAAGCAAAGAAAGGGTTCTTGCCTGTGTTACAAGGTGTGAAGTTGAGTAAGACTCAAAGCCCGACCACTGCAGAAGATAGAGTGAAGATGAAAGATGTTCCCTATGCTTCAGCCATAGGCTCTATCATGTATGCAATGTTGTGTACCAGACCTGATGTATGCCTTGCTATAAGTCTAGCAGGGAGGTACCAAAGTAATCCAAGAGTGGATCACTGGACATCGGTCAAAAACATCCTGAAATACTTGAAAAGGACTAAGGATATGTTTCTCGTATATGGAGGTGACAAAGAGCTCATCGTAAATGGTTACGTTGATGCAAGCTTTGACACTGATCCGGACGATTCTAAATCGCAAACCGGATACGTGTTTACATTGAATGGTGGAGGTGTCAGTTGGTGTAGTTCTAAACAAAGCGTCGTGGCGGGATCTATGTGTGAAGCGGAGTACATGGCTGCTTCAGAAGCAGCAAATGAAGGAGTCTGGATGAAGGAGTTCATATCCGATCTAGGTGTCATACCTAGTGCATCGGGTCCAATGAAAATCTTTTGTGACAATACTGGAGCAATTGCCTTAGCGAAGGAATCCAGATTTTTCACAAGAGAACCAAGCACATCAAGAGACGCTTTAATTCCATCCGGGATCTAGTCCAGGTGGGAGACATAGAAATTTGTAAGATACATACGGATCTGACTGTTGCAGACCCGTTGACTAAGCCTCTTCCATGAGCAAAACATGATCAACACCAAGACTCCATGGGTGTTAGAATCATTACTGTGTAATCTAGATTATTGACTCTAGTGCAAGTGGGAGACTGAAGGAAATATGCCCTAGAGGCAATAATAAAGTTATTATTTATTTCCTTATATCATGATAAATGTTTATTATTCATGCTAGAATTGTATTAACCGGAAGCATAATACTTGTGTGAATACATAGACAAACAGAGTGTCACTAGTATGCCTCTACTTGACTAGCTCGTTGATCAAAGATGGTTATGTTTCCTGACCATAGACATGTGTTGTCATTTGATTAATGGGATCACATCATTAGGAGAATGATGTGATTGACTTGACCCATTCCGTTAGCTTAGCACTTGATCATTTAGTATTCTGCTACTGCTTTCTTCATGACTTATACATGTTCCTATGACTATGAGATTATGCAACCCCCGTTTACCGGAGGAACACTTTGTGTGCTACCAAACGTCACAACATAACTGGGTGATTATAAAGGTTTTCTACAGGTGTCTCCGAAGGTACTTGTTGGGTTGGCGTATTTCGAGATTAGGATTTGTCACTCCGATTGTCGGAGAGGTATCTCTGGGCCCCTCTTTCCCTCTCCCTCTCCCTCTCTTTCCTTCCCCCTTCCCCTTCCTAGTTGGACTAGGAAAGGGGAGTCCTACTCCTACTAGGAGAAGGACTCCCCCCTCCTTGGCGTGCCCCAAGGGCCGGCCGACCTCCCCTTGCACCTTTATATACGGTGGCAGGGGGCACCCCAGGACACACAAGTTGATCTTCATGATCGTTCCTTAGCCGTGTGCGGTGCCCCCCTCCACCATATTCCACCTCGGTAATATCGTTGCGGTGCTTAGGCGAAGCCCTGCGTCGGTAGAATATCATCATCGTCACCACGCCGTCGTGATGACGGAACTCATCCCCGACACCCTGCTGGATCGGAGTTCGGGGATCGTCATCGAGCTGAACATGTGCTGAACTCGGAGGTGCCGTACATTCGGTACTTGGATCGGTCGGATCGTGAAGACGTACGACTACATCAACTGTGTTGTCACAACGCTTCCGCTTTCAGTCTACGAGGGTACATGGACAATACTCTCCCCTCTCGTTGCTATGCATCACCATGATCTTGCATGTGCGTAGGAATTTTTTTGAAATTACTACGTTCCCCAACAAGATTGGTCATGTGAGTGTTGAGCTTATTGCAAGCATGTCTTGAAGAAGAAGATTGTGTGATCATTCATGTTTACCTTCTAGACATCATCCGAATGAAGAGAGTTGGAAAGATTCAAGGTTGATCAAGACTAAGTCAAGAGTGAATCAAGTTGATCAACTCACAAAGCGTAGAAGATATACCGAGCGGGATCAAGTGATCCCATGGTATGGTAAGCATTGTCCATTGTGCTTTGTGTACTAACCCATGGTCTATGTGAGAGTTCTTTGTTGGGTTAGGTTGCGGTGTGCGCGTTCAAGTGGAGCATCACGAAGAGATCAAACGCTTGAAGCTTGCCGTCCATTGTGGTAACAATGGACTTGTGAAGATGTGTGGAAAAGTGGCTCACCCATAGTGGATTATGGGCGAGCAATCAACTAGTCTTCATCGAGCCAACACAATCAAGAAAGGTGGTCCAACTTGAGGGAGTCAAGGTCATCATCATCTAGCTCAAGTGGACCATGTGCAAGGCAAAGGTTTGCCCTTGATAGATTTTCTATTTTACCAGTCTCATGGTGGTAGTGGGAGACCGGGTTATAGGATCGATTGCCATACTATCAAGGGGGGCTCTCGATGAGTACCTTGATCGTATTGTTTGTAGAGAGCTCAAACCATTGCATCCTTGCATCATCTTCCTTGGTTGTTGTTTGGTTTTCCTTGTGAGATTTGGAGCTTATGGTCATCTTCATGACAAGCTCGAGTTCATCGAAAACGGAGTTCACATGCATCTTCTATGATGTTTTTGGATGTTGGAGGTTCTGACGGTTCTTCTCCGTTGGAGGTTTCGCTGTTTTGATGCTACTCGTTGTCTTGTATCCAACAAGCTTGACTTTTCTCAATTCGGAGCTCATTTGCAGAAGTTATGGCAGTTCTGGTTTTATTGGATCGGTGCTGTGCAAAACAAGCGGTTTTGGGTGCTAAGCGGTAGTACTGCGGTCAGGGCGGTAGTACTGCGGTCAGGGCGGTAGTACCACTTGTTAGTGGCGCTGGTACTACCGCCCCTGACATGGTCTTTATTTTTCGTGTCAGGTTTCATAAAGGACCACACAGGGGAGCGGTAGTAGGGACGGCAGTAGGGCACGGTAGTACCGCTTATTAGCTGTAGTACCGCTCCTACCTCCGCTACAACTGCCGCTCAGCTCGCTGCCCTCCTCTATTTTTCAGCGGCAGTAGGGAGCGGCAGTACCGCTTATCGGCGGTAGTACCGCCCTAGTGCATGTACTTCTTCTCGCTCAGCCCTGGTTGCCCTATGCCTGCTTGCCACAGCGGTAGTACCGCTGTGGCAGCGGTACTACCGCTCCAGCAACCGTACTACCGCCCAGATGCGGGTTGCGGGCTGCATAACGGTTCGATTCCCCCCTCCTATAAAAGGGGGTCTTCTTCCCCAATGAACCTTATCCTTTGAGCTTGCGTTCTTCCCCCATTGTTGACCTTCTTTGAGCTTGCTATCCAACAACCTCTAGTAACTAAATTCCACGAGCTTCACTCCTATGCTAGAAATGAATTCGAGACTTTGGATCAAGATATTAGTGGTCAGGACTTGTCAGCACTTTTCCACACACGCATGTCACATCATGCTTACCAGTAGTACAACTTACTCCTTTAGCATCTGCAACATAGACCTGCATCCAGTAACCCAGATGAATGGTTCATTCTTGGATCAAGCAAAGGATACTCATCCATCAAAATGTATCACCACATGAGATGGCCTAGCTTGGTTCACCCCATTTTCAACAGATATGGAAAACATCTTGCAGACTGAGACACAGGATCTTCATCTGGCTACTCCTCCATGATAGGATCAACACAAGAAATCTCCTCAACAGAAAGACCATGCATCTTTATGACAATAATTGTGCTCTCTGCTCTAACAATACTGAGGAAACACTGCTCCACCTCTTCTGGAACTGCCCATTTGCACTCCAATGTTGGGAGACCATCATTCCTTCTAAACTCAGAGGCATCTCCATATTTGATGATTTCCAGCTGGCCATAGCACAACTGCCACAAGACATTGCATTAGACATTGTTTCTATGGATTGTTGGAGTATTTGGTCCATTAGAAATGATAAGATCTTTCGAGCAGCAGCACCACACATTGAGGGATGGAAGTTTTATCTCCAAGAAGGCCTATGGGCAGCTCAGATCAAAGCAAAGCACTCCAAAGCTGAAAAGATTAGGTCCTGGATTACACATAACATTTAAATAGTTCTCATGTTTCATAAGACTGGCATTGGTTGATCCCTACTGCATGAACTTTTGTTGTAAATATTATTTTAATATAATTATACCGTAGAATTGTTGTTCTACGGTTTTCCGGTTAAAAAAAAACCGTCCCACCCTACGTACTCTCACCTCTAGATCTGGACGAGCAGAAACACAACAACGTGGAGGACGGCGAGCAATTCAAGAATGCCTGGTTACGTGGTCTGTGATGCCATAAAGCAAATAAAGACAGCTCATCTCAATGCCCATACAAGGGCAATGACCAGCATGCTGCAGGGATGGGGATTCATCGCTAGGCTGTTTAGATACTGACTCGTGTAAGTAAGCTTTACTCCGGCCGGCAACTAGTGTTACAGAAGCATTAATTTGTATTCCGGTGGACTTTCTTTGCGTTAGGTTCCTGCTGCCTGGCTTATCTCCTCCAATGCAATTGTATATGATTGGCTGTACGTATGTGGGATAGATCAACTGGCTAAGTATCCATCAGCCTATAGCTAAGTGTGTGTGCATTGGAGTACAATACTAGCCAGCTGGTAGCTGGTACCAAGTGAATGGAAGGGAAAAGGAAGCTAACTGCGTTGCATGCAAGAATGTCCGACGATGGAATTGGCAACAGAAGCACTAATGTCACTCACACGCGCACATGCTAATCACATGACATGTACTATAACGCCCCGGACACAATATTGTATTTGAAAAAAAATTAGTCAAGCATTTGAATTCTTTAAAGAAAATATGTATAGAAAAATGTTGCCGTGTTTAAAATGTTAATCTTGTATTTAAAAAATGTTAATCTGAAAAAAAGATTAAATGCATCTAGAATTTTTTTGACTATATATTTAAAAACTATTAAACTATTTATAAATGTTAAACATGTATTAGAAAAATGTTCATGGCGTATAAAAAATTGTAGAATGAAAACCAACAGAAATAAAGAAAAACGAAAAACAATGAAAATGAAAAAGAAACAAAAGATTTTTTTTTCATTCAAACTCGAGAGCTTTATTCAACAAACGAACTCCTAGCATCATCAGCCAAGAGGCTAGTGAGCAGGAAAGGTGGTCTATCATCAGTCCAACTCTCGGTGACCGTCAATGTGCTAGCTCGCATTGCACGAAGATGGGCCGGTACATTGGCTGACCTCATTACATGTTGAATACAAAAATATGTAAAAGAGGAAGCTAGCTCTCCAATTTCTACTAGTACCGGTGCCACAACAGTCCGACTATTGTGACGAGAATTCCAGAGGTTCACCACCTCTAGGCAATCGGTTTCCATTATCACATGTGAGAAACCACGAAGTTTGGCAAAGATGACTCCATCTCTCAATGCTAGAGTCTCACCAATGAAAGGATCCGTGACCCCATGGTGGGGTTTTGACCATGCACCCAGCAAACTGGTATTGGAGCGAGCAACTCCTCCCGCACCACATTTGTCCGTGTCCATACACATAGCCGCATCAGTGTTAACCTTTATGACGCCTAGATCAGGGGGTCTCCACCCATGGCCTGGCAGCACTGACGCACACGACCGCGGTATCTCCAAGACAGCCAAGTCTTCCTTGATGCACCGAATCGTTGTAACCGGATCGAGCCATGCATCGCTCGGTGGACGTGGACAACCGTACGAGCATACATATGAATACGTATGATGCCTTCCCGTTCTGGGTGGGCCTTTTATTTTGGTGACTGTTAGGCGCCGGCGCACCGGCCCATTTGGGCCGGTCGTACCAGCACTGTACGATTAAACAATAACGAGCCACACGATTCCCATCTCCCTGTTCCCCGGGTGTCGTCTTCTATTAGAAAAAGCTTCATATGCGCCGCCATGGATGACGACGCGCTAGCCTCGAGGCACCTCCCCTGAGTCTCCTTTGTCGGTGTGCTCGTCGCCGGTCGCCGTCGTCGTCACCGGTCGCTGCTGTCCCCTCCTGCGTTTCTCACCAGCAAAAGTGAGCCCGTGGTTGCAGCTCCCCGTGGTGGCGATTGCAGCTCTGACCGCCCCTCGCGAGCTCACCGAGGCCGCTCACCAGCTCACCGTCGCCGCTCGCCGAGGCCACTCACCAGTCCCGCTTGCCAATTGGATGGTTGCAGCAATAATCAGTTGCTAGAAAAACTAGTCCCAGCTCTGCTTCGCGGTTCCAGCAAAATCAAATGCTCGTTGTAGCAAAATCAAATGATGGTTCCAGCAAAAAAAGAACAAAATGCAGCAGAAAAACTAAAAAATGCATCTCACCGCCACACCTCTTGAAGAAATTCGGTTCCAGCAAAACTCTCTAGGTCCCATAGCTGTTGAAGCAAAACAAATCACCGGTAGTAGCTATATGCATGTGTTGCCGGTTCCAGCAAAGAACTGACGACGCAGCTCCCATCCACCCGATTGTAGCAAAAAATTGCATTGTATCCAGCAAAATAAGAAAACAGTGGTAGCAAAATATTGCAAAACAAAAATGGAAGTTGTCCCCCAGCAAAAGTAAAAAACACGGATGTAGCAAAAAATCAAGCTTGTTCCAGCAAACCAGAAAGTCAGTGGTAGCAAAACAAAACACCTGTGGTGGCAAAAAAGAGTATTGGTTCCAGCAAAACCAAACGCTTGTGGTAGCAAAAAGGATTAATGGTTCCAACATCAGGGAACACTGGTTCCAGCAGCATCGCTTGCCGGCACAGCTCCGAGATGAACAGCAAGATAAGAAAGAACAATCTCGTTTCCCAAGAGCAGAGCGTGCGTGCTGCATGTGCTTGAGCCCAACCTTGTGGGATCCATGGCGGACTACACATGGCATGAGAGAGAAGGCAAAAAAAGCAAGGACGAGCTGACCCCTCTCATGGATCTATGGTGGAAAAATGTTGCGGGAAGCAGAGAAGGCAGTAAAATCGAGCTCAAATTGATGGGGAGATTTCTGGAGAGAACACACGAAGGAGAAGGAGGAGAGATTGAGAGCCGGGGGATTGAAGGACGAGTAGGGTGAGGATGCTTCGTGTGGTCTCCAGAAAATGCGAGCGGATAAGATGGAAGTGGTGGGGATAGAGATAAGCTTAGTCGGTGGTGGGCCTGGGCTGCCTAGCAATGCGAGCGAGCAGACCAGCCGAACGCTCAGCCGGTCGACCGTATACAAGCGTTTCCCTTTTATTTTCTTGGGCTCAGACATCAATTCCGTATAATGCCTGTCAGTCATGGTACGTACGCTCTCCATACATGCGTTACTCCCTCCATTACTTAATATTTGTGTTTTTAGAGATTTCAAATGGATTATCACATACGGATGTATATAGAATGGGTTATAGCAAAGATCCAGCCGTCCCACCCGTCCCACCCGTCCCCCGCGTCACCCTCCCTGGCGGCGACGGGGGAACCCAAATCCAGCCGCCCTTCACCCTTCCCATCTCCATCCCAACCTCGCCGCCACCGCAGGAACGGCCGGCGAAGCTGGCGCCGGCTCCCGGGATGGTGGCGGCGGGGCGAGATCGCTCCCTTTCGGTGATGAGAGTCCGGATCTGAGGCGGCGGCCTCGCTGGTGCGGACGGCGCTCCCCCGGCGGCGGGAAGTGATCGTCGGTGAGGTAGGCCGGTTCCCCTCGGCTGCGCGGGCAGCGAGGTCCCGGTGGGTGCAGGTCTTGCTGCGGGGAGGCCCCGGGCTCCCCGCGTCAGATCGGAGGCGATCTTGGTCCGCTCGTGATGCATGACCTCTGGCCGGCCTGGATCTCTGGCATACTTGCGCCTGCGGATGTTGTGGCTGGTTCGGAGGTGGCGGCAGGGTGCTTGGTCGGGGGAAACCCTTGGCCGCTGATGGCGGTCACGGCGTCGATGGCGTCCCGGACGCCATTCCCTCCTTGGTGGCGGCGCCGAGGCTAAACCTCCCCTGCCTCCCCCCTTCCCCTGCGCCCGGGTGAAAACCCTAGCCCCGGTGGCTAAGCGGCGGCGGCGCCACAGCGTCGTCACCTTCTTGAAGGCGCCGACTTGGGCATGGGGATGCTGGGTGTGCATGGCGAGCTTGTCTTGTTCCTGGTGGTGGCTCGCCTGTTCTGCTGCGTCGCAGCTCCGTGCAGTGTCTCAGGGCTGCGGTGCTTCTCTTCCGACCGTGTCTCCGACGGGGACCTCGCCCTTCCTCACCTTGTACATGCCGTGGTGGAGCGGTACTTCATCTCACTCATTGACGGCGGCGAAGATCGGCGGCATGGTGCTGTGGAGGCTCGCCGCCCGATGCGCGGAGATGGACTCGCGCAGGAGGATGTTGTTTTCTGGCGTCATGGTGACGTCGATGGCAGAGTGGCCAGACAAGGTAGAAGCCTCAATATGATCTGAAGATGGACCTGTGGAAGATGGTGGCAACGACACACGAGTGCGTCTGACCGGATTGTGCCCCAGACCCGGTATGTGGCTCGGCTGGGGCTTCCGAATATGTTTCGGTTTCCGGCTTTTTGATGTTAGGCTTAGGTGAGTGGTTTGGGTAGTGGCCCAGCTAGCACCCCTTCATCATTTTGGATAGGAGTAGCGGCATGTGTTGCCAAGATGGTGGATTCAGGCTCATTGTTGTAATACTTTGTAAGGTCCTCGAGAATAATCAAGAAAGTGGTCGTATGCATCTCCCAGATGCAGAGGCCGGGGGTCATCCTCCTTTTCTTAAAAAAATACGGATGTATATAGACAAATTTTAGAATGTAGATTCACTTATTTTGCTTCGTATATTATCACTTGTTGAAACATCCAGAAAGACAGATATTTAGGAACAGAGGAAGTAGTTAGCTAGTTCTAGGTTAATTATGTTTTCATCAAATAGCTTAGTAAAAGAGATCATGTACCTACTTGCATGGATGGCTACACATGCATGTCCAATGGATCGACATCAAACAGGTTTGGTGAAGAATCTTGAGGACACACAACCAGCAAAAAGCCTACTAGCAGCATTCATAAGACGTAATTAGTGGCGGGACTGTAAATTGGCCAAGTTTATGTGCTGTCAAATTAGATAGTGTGTTGTTTGTATTTTCTCTTTTTTTTCTCAATGTGCTATCAGACCAAATTTAGATCACATGCAAGTCATCCTGTATTATTAACGAAACGGTAAAATGTAAAAAAAAATTGACCATAAAATATGTTGTACAACATGCCAAATAATTGATCACATGATCCATGTAAATGCTCCCATAAACTTTAGAACTATCTGTTTTTGTATGCCTGATATTAATATTTAAATCACTATCAAGATATTTCTTTACAATTCACATTGAAGATTTCTCCCAAAATACTTGAGGATTCACAAAGACATGTATATTATAGTATGTACTCCCTCTCGTCCATATTAATTATCGCTCAAATGGATGTATGCATCACTATCTATAATTCTATATACATCTATTTGAGCGACAATTAATACGACAAGGAGGGTGTAACTTTCACAACTTAAACTAAATAGTTATGTCATTTTTTGTCCCCTTATTTTCTCACATCTAATGAGAATTTTTATAAATACAATTTTACAAGAAACAATGTATTAAATGACAATACTAGTGCAACATCTATTTGAAGTTTAACATATAACAAGATATTTAGTAAAACTATGTTTTGATACAAATGAGTTATAAATAACTATAAAATTTTAGTATAAATATGTTAATTAATCAATGGACTGCAAAAAAATTACTAGGAGTGGTCGGCGTTATGTGAGCAATCATTTTTTTTATTTTTATTTTATAATTCATCCGAGCTCATTTGATCTCGAGCTAAGATACTCCCTATAGCGCCTAAACAATTTATATAATTTTACTTATATGTTCGTCCATATATAATCATAACTAGAAACTACTATGAGGATATTAATTTCATACCATTCAGAGTATTAATCGCTAACAATATACTTAAGGACATTCTATATTCATTCAGTGTCAGAAATAAATCTAAGAAGACATAACATATTCTATTTTCTTTCTTATTTCTCACACCTAATTAGATCTCGAAAAATAAATTTTTATGACGCGATATATGAAAAACAACAAAGCTAATGTAAATTTATTTATATATTTGTATGTTTATCATCATATATTACCTGAAATTGTGTTTATATAGAAATATGAGTTAGAAAAAATATAAAAGTTTAGTTCAAATGTGTTTATGAGTCAATTGTTCACGATTGTACAGGGCGGGATAAACACAAGAGTTAGGTATTGCTAAGATATTTGTTTTACCATGACAATTTGTATACATATGAAGGAGACTTCAACAAACATCTGCAAAATGCAGTATTAGCATATTAAAAATGAACAAAATGGTTCATTCTATGGCTGACTTTGGAGGAAAGAAAGAATTTCAAATATGAATAAAATCCTACTCACAAACAATATTGTATCATATCTTGCAAACTATGCATAAAATTTAGTTGCATCCTTTTGCACTTAAATACCTGTATCACATAATTGTTGCCCATATATTGTAAATCTAAAAATTAATTTCTTTCAACCTTTTTTAATTTTAAATCAATCCAAACTTCATTTCACCGTAACTTGTTGTTCATATGCAATCTATTAAACAGTTTGCTCGTTGTTTTCCAATAATTATAACCATGTTCAATGATATCTCAACCATATTCATATTAAACATAAACGTTCATATATGAACTATTTTGAGTTGATTCCTTCACCTATCGCCTCACAGGAGCATGAATATCTATACTACACACTAAACATATGGCTAGGTTAACTTGTTTTTAAATACTCCTACAAATAGTACCAGAGATCAGGCCTACTACAACGAGCAAAAGAATTTCATTGAATAGAAAATAAGGACATAAAATACACCATACTGACCTTTTATGGGCTTCACGAGAATCCCCATCAGCGATTATTCCTAGTGACGGCGCGTGCAGTAAACGTCAGTGTAAATGGGACCTTCGGTGACTTTTTTACAATGTCATCAACTTGGTATTTTGTGACATTCTATAAATTCACGTGTTAGGAGAAAATATATAATTAGTATCACAGATGAGCAGCAGAGGAGAGCCAGCCCAGTACGCAAGCACTCTCGGAAGCGGTCTGTGTGTCAGTGCCACTTGCAGCTGCCACCTATTGTACACGGAAAGATAGTTGTCACACACGGATGTGTACGGTTCTGATATTAGGTTCTAGCTAGAAGATCTAGTACTGGTGGGTGGGCGCGGCGTGGCTGACCTGAAGGTCCTGAACCCCATCCCCATGGCGAGGTGCTGACGGCCGTAGCTTTTCTCGGACGGTGTGAGGATCCTTAGCTCCTCGTGGGTGGAGGAGTTGCAGACAAACAAGGACCCCCCTTCGATGCCGGAACCGCGGAGGAGGAAACAATCACAGATGTTGATGGGGAGGTATCCTTCCGCCAGGGCGATGAAGCTGCACATCGAAGTGGGCCCTGCTTACGAGATGCTTAACATGTTGGTCCTACCTGGCACGGTCTTCTGCGACACGAGTAACACCTCTAAGCAGGCGAAGACAACGATGTGGGCTGGCTTGAGGGAGGGGTCGCCGACGATGATGTACCATAGCCTTGAGATGCGGTGGCAACGGTCGACGTCCATGGTCGGAAGCTTGAGAAGAATCTCACGCAGGATGTCCTCTCCCACATATTCCTTTGTAAAATTTCTAATGATATGATCGTCCTCATGGCTTAATATTTACATGCGTCCCATGTAGAGCCAGCCATGCGACCGATGGATTCCGTTTTGAATTCGTACCGTGGTCCAAAATGGGAGGGAATCTGAACTGAGCTCAGTTCAGTACTAGTACGTCCCTATCACATCTGTTCTTCTAGTTTTCGCCGTCTGAGAAGATCCATCAGTCAAAACACAAAAGGAAGGAAGAGAGAAAATGACGAGGAAGGAAAAATAAAGTAAAAAAAGACGACCATGCGAAGCTAGAGGCGAGACGCGTCGCCTGAAAAACAGTTTAGCACTATCAATGTGAGGTGCCAATAAAGTAACCTTGCTGTCTGCAGTTAATCTGGCCCCAACTACTCTATCAATTATGCACACACACACATATGCAGGTATGCAAGTCCAAATGAAGAATATTGTTTCAACAATCAACGTCCATCCGTGTTCATCTATCTAATCAACATGTAGTACAACTGTACAAATGAACGATGCCAAGAGATCAGTTGCCTCTCTGTAAGCTTACTTTCTTTTGCAGGGCTCCGTAAACTTACTTGGCCATACAAATGATGGAACCTACGTCCTGCCCTAGATCAGGAAAGCAAAGCAGATAGAAGGAGACAAAAGTTTCTGTTATTTCTACCACCTTAATTATGATCCATCTAATTTTCCCAGTAATCAATTGTTGGCCCAGTCCCGACGCCGAGTACTTCCAGCAACGACAATACGACCAAGGACGAACGATGATGACGAACGAAGCTCGCTGAGGAACTCGACGAAGTGCTTTACGCCGAGAAGCTGTAGAAACTGGCCTCCTGCTAATCGATCCACTCCCAATCGATCTACGCGAAGCTGCAGCAACAACACCAACACCAACGTATACGTACGTACACTACGGCCAGCCGGCCGGAAGCATAGAAAACACGCACACGAAGAACTTGCTTGTTGATTGCTACAGGGGCGTATCGCTCCTGACCCTATGTATTACTTCTCGACGGTACAAAGTACAGGGGTATACGGATGTACATATAGCAGCTAGGATCAACACAAGCTAACCTACTCGCTTACATATTTGAATCCTAGTACTAATAGGTGATTTACCTGTGTACGACCCGGACACAGCTCCACATGTCATGGTTATTTCCAACATCGGACCTATGCCACCACACGCAGACAGCAGCACAACGAATCTCTGCTAGCAAATGTTGTTGCCGACCCTAGCTCTCCCTCCCTCTACCTGAACCCTCTCTCTCTGTACTCTCGCTCGAACGATCAGTGGAAGAAGAAGGAGGAGGAAGAACACGGTGGACACGGTGGTTTCCGGCGGACATACGCCTGCTGCTCGAACAGCCTTTTCCCGAGCACGAACTCGACACCACAGCCATTACAACGACCTCCACTCGGGCTTTATACCAGGCAGGCGCTGGGGCACGATCCCCTCGCCTCCTACCCATCCGCACGGCCGATCGGCCCGCTCAGGCCACGATCTCATCGCGCACGCACGCCCACGAGTCGCACCGAGCACTCCACGATCTCTACGCGCACCCGGACCAGGTCGCCAACGGCCTCCGCCTACTACGACGCGTCGAGTGTACACGCACACATCCACACTAGTCGGACTACCCCCAGACTACGCCCAGACCTTATACAAGTCAGACTATAGCCGGACTATACCCAGACACTCACACACGCACGCGCCATGAACCCGGCACGGCTCCGACCGCGCGCCCACGCGCCCCGTGCGCGTGCACACACGCACTGACCCGCCCGCCGTGGCTTATTGCCAACACTCGCCCCCTTAAGCCACGGCGTCGCCGCACGGCCTGTCGACAGGGGCCCTGGCTCGTCGTTGTCGTCTCGTCGCCATGGCCTCCGCACAGCACCGTTGCGGCCTCCGCCGCGCTGTCGATGTCGTTGTAGCCGCCACCGCCCTGACGTCGCTGCCACGCCTGCCACCGTGCCGCCGTGCCATTCGAGTGCCTTCCCCACGTCCCCGCGCTCCCGGCTCGCGCTCCCGCCGCGCACGTACGCGATGTGCGCACCAGGTCCAGCGCCCCGACGTGGTCCGCACCCGCGGTCCCGACGTGCCCGCTACGTCTGACGCGCGTCCATACACGCGCCTGACGCGGTGAGCCCGTCGCCGCGGCTTGTTCTGCCACGCTCCGCACGCCACCAGCCCGCGCCATGATCGCGCTCCAACGCGACCAACGCGGCCGATCCGGCGTGTCCCGGAGCTTGGCCTTCCCTCCGCCGAGCCGCGCCGCGCCACCGCAGCCTCTGCGCCACCGCGCAGGTCCGCCGCGGCCGCCGCGCTCTCCGCACGCCCGGCATCACCGTGCTCCGCCGCCGCAAGGGACGAGCGCCATCGCCGGCGAGCTCCTCCAAAAACAGACACCAAATAAACAACCAAACAAACTGTCCCAGTACCAAATCGTCGGGCATGTTGAATCGATAGCTTCATCAGAAATTGAAGTACCCAGTTCACGAGGGAGACAGTTACGGAAGGTTCAAGAAATAACTGGAATTGGCAATGCAAACAGAGCCATGGGCTCTTCCTCCTTTTGGTCTTCCCTCGCCCATCAAGATGAGCAGCAGACTCACCGGCATCGCCACAAGCACAAATCAGATGACCGAATGACTACAACAAGAATGACTCTGAAAACAGTCCATCCAAACTTCTGATCCACATCCTTGCATGTCTCAATCTTGTGGCACCATAATTCGGAGAACCAGAGGCCTCCTGTTCCAGTCCAGAGATCTATGTCTTCGGAAACACGGTATATCTTGATATAGATGTAACCCCGATACGATAGAGTACTTAATAGTACAAAGTTTTAAAGTAAATACTCTTGCTCGGCAAAGTAGTACAATAGGAGCAACCATGCTCAAATTTATATTCTTCGGACTACTTGCTATGGAAGTACTAGTGGCGGAAGCGATATAACACAACCGAAAGCGTAACGGTGGTGGGCTCATCCATAGGGATACTGCTGGGGCACGATCTACCACGTACTCTGAACGTCCTCCTACCTAGCTTCTCCTACATTTGGCATGATAAGCCAGGTCAGTACTTTGAATGTACTCGCAAGCTCACAAACAATTCAAAAGCAATCAAACAAGCAAGAACAAGTTAAATAAACAAAAAGGAAGGTTAAATACTTGTATTACAACTGCCAAGCCATAGGGTAAACTTAGTCTGCCTATTTAACGTCCCATGGACCTTTCCAGCATAACCCTCGATCATCCGGCCTTTCTCAACTGATCACCCCGTGTGATAATTGCACTTGTCTCAACAACCTTTCTCTTAACTCTACCTCATTGGAGAAATTGGTAAAATAGTGTGAATTAACATGAATGTTGTCCCATTGCCTGCTACTCGGCTATTCGATTAGATTTTAAACACACTCTAAAGAGATTGTACACTTTTCCCAAACCATGGACTCCCAGTCCAACGAATCCCGTTCATAGCATTTCACTCTTAATGTGTCTCCGACCTACTGCACGCTAGCCCTGGGTGAGAGGATCTGGGTCCTGCCACCCCATGGCACATCTACCAGCCCAAGCTCTCGTGACTCGACAACAACTTCCTGTCCAAGAGGATGTCTACTTGTCCCAATTCCCTCTTTGGAGACACGCGAAAGTGATATAACTACAAACAAAGTATGGCCTTCCCATCTAGTCAAATGTGGCCGTAGGTAGAAGGTTCGGTTCTGTGGCACTGTGAATTGACAAGTAATTTAGGGTTGAAATACACGAGCTTAACTTTGTAATATTAATATTCATTTCTGTGGACCTAGAACAATTAACGAGTGCTAAAGTCTTTCCCTGAAGTGATCTCCTTAATTAGAAATGGAGTCATTGTTTTCATTAAGGTTTATGTTGCTGAAAGACATTACAAGTTCAGGCATAGGTTTGTCTATTCTCTTCTTTAGTGAGGGCACTGCTTGCTTAGATAAATACTCCTAGATACTTCACTTGTCTGACAACAAACTTCCACACTAAGCTCGAACCCATGGCCTTCCATTGCCTTCAATAAAATGGATGTGGTTGCTTGCTTTGCTCAAGCAAAGGTCGGGTCACAAAAATCCTAGTCGTCATCTCCTGAATAATTTTCTCTTGAAATAATTTTCAAAGTAATTTATATATAAAGCAAAGCACTCAAACTCTGTCCAGAAATTCCAGGCAGGCCAAAAAAATCTCAAACTTTGGAAACATGAGGAGAATTTCATATGAAAAATAATGCAAAAACAATCAACTTAATTGGACTTTTGGTTTAGGAGTTATTCATGGTCAAATTTGGGTCGACTGAAGTATTTAGATTTATTTAAACCAAAACTTGAAATTCCCAGAGTGGGTTACGTCGAAGGCGTATTTTCAAAATACAGCACCATCAGCGTATCGCTTCGGGATTTAAAGTGAGTCACTCATGGGTTGGGGCCACCCATAAGGTTTTTCTTTTAAAACCTGGCCGAGGAGGACAGCCTCATCGGCTGGGGTTTTCTCACGTAGGGGCCTCATCGACTTGCGTTGATGTGGGGGATGGAAAGAGGGCTCTACAACACTTCTTCTCCAAGCACCGGATGCTCCTGGGACGGCTGACTGGTATCGGGACCTTCTTCTCCGGCAGCGGTGATCTTCTGGTGTGAATGAACTCCGACAAGGGGGCTCTAATGGGGCTGGTTGAGCTTGTGTTTGAGAAATCATCCATATTTTTTAGCAGAGGGTGTTGTCAAACTGTGAGACAAACTGTGAGAACTCTCTTAATGTCCAGAATTAATCTCTGAGTGAGAGACACTCAGGGATGCCAACTGACATTGGGCAATACAAGAATATTACTTTTCGATATCCCGGGGATAGAGTATGGGAGAAAATATAAGGTTGGATGGAGAAATTGCTCTCAGCTACAGGGAAGGAAGTGTTATGCAAATCTATAGCCCCTGCCATACCAGTTTATTCGATATCTTATTTTTCAGGCTGCCGCAAGGTTTGAATGAAAACATCACCTCTATTATCACAATTCTGGTGTGGCAGTAATCAAGGTAGAAGAAGAACAAGCTGGGTAGCTTAGGATGAGATGACACCCCCGAAAAATTTGGGAAGACTTTGCGTCCGGAACTTAGAACTAATTAACCTGGCCCTCTTGTGTCGCTAGGCATGGAGAGTGTTAATGGAGCCGTCCTCTCTTAGGGCCAGAATATTTAAGTCAACGTACTTCCCTGCTATACATTTCTTGGATGCCAAATTCGGCTCACATCCATCACAGATTTGGCGAGCAGTTATTGTAGGCTGAGATATTCCTCGAGAAGCCATTATAAGGAGGATGGGTGACGGGACTACCACGGATATCTGGGCGCACAACTGGATCCCTAGGGCCAGTTTGATGCGACCTATTATGTTGAGAATAGTCGATCCGCCAAAGTATGTGTCCCAACTAATTGATGTGATTACTGGAATCTAGAACAATGTGCTTGTCAGTGAGGTTTTCGTGGCACTCGACGCCGATGTGATCTTGAAAATCTCCTTGTGCATGCAGCGAGTCGATGACTTCTGGTCTTGGTCCGAGGACCAAAGAGGACAGTTCTCCATACGTTCGGTCTATATCATAGTCATCAAGACAAAGATCGCCAGCGAGGGTTGGCTGGAAGAGGCCCAGGGGGCGTGCAACCGAGAAGGGGAAGAAACATGTTGGGCTACTATTTGGAAGCTCAAACTGCCGTCAAAACTGAAGTTGTTCACGTGGGGTTTAGCATAGCAATCACTGCCGGCTGGAGACAGCTTCAATCATCATAAAATGGCCCGCTCACCATCATGTGCGTTGTGTGGCGTGGAAGATAGCTTGAGACACAATTTGCTCACCTGCAACATGCGCGCGATGCGTCTGGGCTATGTATGACGAAAGCTTGGTGGAGACAATGTGCATGAACCATGAACTGAAGGCCAAGCACTGGTTTTTTGCGTTGTGTGAGACTCTTTTACCGGCGGAATTTAGCAATACGAACGTAACTCTTCGGGCAATCTAGTGGTCTAGACGTAGCGCAATACATGAGGATATATTTCAAGGCCCTTCTACGACACACGATTTGTTCAAGTCTTTCCTAAAGGAAATTCAGATTCTACAGAGAGTTCAATCTTCTGCTGGTCCTACTGTGCCACCTGTCAGACTTAATCGATGGTTGAAACCTCATCCGAACTAGGTGCTTTGGGTCAGTGGGAGCAGTGTGCCGTGATCATGAAGGGAATTACATGGGTGCTTCAAGATTAATAATTCCATTTATCAATGATCCAACGACCTTAGAAGCACTGGCGGTTAGAGAAGCACCGGCTCTTGCTTCTGACTTGTATGTGCATCGTCCGGTGGTGACATCTGACTGCAGTGTCGTCATTCAAGCAATCAATAATGGTAGTGCAGCAAGCTATGGAGCTGTGATATCTGAAATAATAGAGTGGTCATTTTCCTTTGTTTCTTCTATTTTTTGGGCATGAGTTTAGATCATCGAATGCCGAGGCGCAAAATCTAGCAAAGCGTGTACTTAACTCGGGGGTTGGCCGCCATGTTTGGTTAGGCCAACTTGTAAATGTTCGTTTCGTCCTTGTAAACATTGTGATGACATTTTAATAAAGTGTGAGTCTCAAAAAAGAAAATTTGTTTGATGAATGTTGGATTGGGATTACAAAATCCATATAAAGCATGGAATTAAACTGTTGGGTACATAGTAGTAAAACATACATGTACATAGATGCATCACGGCCAGGAGCTGGGTCGCGTGTGTAATGGTGTTGGCCGACATATATATCCATGCCATAGGCCTGCTCAATATGCATCGTCCTCAAATAAACTTGGCATGGTCAATTGTAATCCACATGCTAGAAGGACTGCAACACCTAGCTTGTACCGAGCATGGACGCTGGTGATGCTGGCTCTGTACGAAATGCGCGAGGGGAACACTGGTATCACATAGCTCGGTTACTTTCTCCAAATTATCCAAAGGCAGCTTAGCTTGTGAGCACGCGTGCATTCACCTCGTGCGCTGCCAGGCTATTGAGGACAAGCCTATATCGTAGTACGACGACGACTGGCAATGCAGGGAGAGATGGTGACATGGACATGTGTTGTTCATCGGTTGGCTCATTGCCGGCATGAGGCACTCGGATCGTCACTCTAAAAGTGTAAGAAACGAGAACATGTACTTGCTAGATCGAGAAGGACAGCAGGATGCTTGTAACCTTTTTGGCGACCACGTGCAAAAGTAGGACACAGTGGATGGACGTCGGCCACAATGCTCGTTCTTGTCTATGGTCTACCTCAAGGCGTGAGTCCACCTCCAACAGCTTCGGCTATCATCATCGCTTAACGCTTTCCGGCTGATGGAACGTATTCTTCACGGTCTACCATGCGAACCTACTCTGGTCGCGCGATCTCGATCTGTCCACCGCTCCGCAGCAAGACAGTGAGCCGTTCGAACACCGAGAGGGCCACGTTCTCTCTGATGCAACCTCAAGTCGTTGACAAAAGCTTGCCATACCTACAGCTGATATGGTGGGTTGCTAAGTTGCAATCGAAGGCAGAGAGACTTCAGTCCTAGCCATCGATCTGTTTCTTTTCTTTTTATTACTGTTTGGTACAACTCGCCCAGGGAATGAATGACTCGTCCTCATCCTCTGTGTCGTACCTTGCCACCTGCTTATGCACGGCTGCCTCCACCTCCGCTATGCCAACACTGATCGAGCTGATAGTATGGTACACTGGTTACAAGTTTGCTCTGGCCGGTACTCTTGCTTAGAATATACACCTACATAATAACAACATACTACGTTCAATTACAAAAATTGGATTTTATAACTTCCGAAAAATCAAACATCCAGAATTTGAAAAATAGAATTTGAAAAATTCCCAAAACTTGTTATTTTTAAAAAAGGACCTCCACATGCATGGGCCCAACAAAAAAAGATAAAAGTGGAGAGGAGAGGCATGCACGTGCGCCCCACCTGCGTCAAGCTACCAACAACAACATATGACTTCGATGATCACGCCACTCCGGTTGCGATTGCTACCTGTTGCTTGCTTCCTTCTCGGGTCTTTTCTCCGTGTCATAGGTGTATCGCTAGGGTTGGCAAAAGCGCCTTCATTGTCCAGTAGTGAAGCCATGGTATCTGGCCTCAGACCTCCCTGCGTTTGACGGTACTGACAAGGCCATCAAACAGACAATGGCTAACCCTGGCAGACAAAACCAATTTTCGTGTCGTTACGGAGAGTTGGGGCCTGAATTTATGTCCGCCTTTCATAGAATCGTGGATAATTAATGATCCTTGGCTGACGCCACACCTTTGTTCTCGGAGGGAACGAAGTTGTTAGTGCTGACGTACTCCCTCCTGTTGAGCATAACTCTTCTTGCACATACAAAGGATCCCAAATTTGTCTGAAGTTGGACTCCTATACCACCAGGTGTCCACGTTCTTAAGATTTGCAGCAAGTCAGGAGGCGTTGGCGTTATAAATGGGGATACATGCACATTGGTTATCCCACCTCGCTCCTCCCGCTGTCTCGTGCTGATTTCCTATGTCAATCATACTAGCAGAAGCTCCTCGTAAACATCTTACATACCTTTCAGTTATCTAGATGTGTATATCTAAGCATATACTAGAAACCATCATGTAGATATTTTGTATACCATTGACTATAGAGATCTCTATCAAGATACTTAAAGAGATAGATAAACACAACAAAACATCCGTGCAGGTGTCAGAAATTAATCCGAAAGACATGTCAACTTGTCTTACCCCATTTCTCACATTCAAAGGTTTTTGTATGAATATTTCTTTAAAAATACAATATATTGAAAAGACTAAAACTAATGTAATTAACTTCTATTTGTACATTTTAAGTTTTCACATATATTAGATATGTATAATAGTTTAGTACAAATGTGATAAAGGTCAAAATAATTATATGTTGTTTATCCAAAAATAAATAGAAGACAAAAACAACGGGCATATTACTATCCCCGAGCGCAATGTTTCCGGCTCCCGAAAAATACAGTGCATAGGAATGGCACTCCAACAGGACCCCCCTATAGCAATGCCTTTTTCCGTATATAAATGTCCATATATACGTTGTTAGTATCCTTACGAAAGGTTTGTGATACATAGCCTTATCTAGTGTTGCTAGCGAATAAACGCTTATACAATCGTTGGTAAAAGGGACCGCCGCAAGAGTACAATAGAGAAAATAGACTTTTATAACAATTTTATATGTCTTTCTTAATGTACAGGAATCACAATCCAATTGCTTAGCAACGGAGAATTTCCAACGTTTCCAGTGTTGGTACATACAGAGTGTGAATAATAATATTATATATATTGCTAGGAATTAAATTAATGCTCCATGTAAAGGCGATAATTATGTATTTCAAGTGAAGGAAAAACAAGACAATGTACTCACGAGAGGAAGAAATCATATGTTAGATCAAAACTGTTGGATTATAATACTGGTTATTTTAGGAGGAACATCATCCAAATGTGATGCATAATCCAACAATTTTCTTTACAATGAAACTTGAACTAAAAATATCCATCTTAACTGAGGAAAACATCCGCTAAGAACGTCATCACTACAACATAACTAAAAACTAAAAGCATCCATCATCATCATCATGAAACAGATCAGCGACATCGTCATTGCAGTATAATCGCCATGCTCCCACGTACTCATTCATTTATCTTTTGAATCAACACACAAGAAAACAAAATAAACTATTCGCACACAATGCATTGACATGATGCGAGTAGTAATAGAGGCCAGATATTAGTCACGTACAAATTTTGAAGGCCATGCAATCTTTGCTTTTTCTGCATTACCGAGCGTATTGCAGTTTTTGCGACTTCATAACAAAATTTCAGTTTGCATGAGTGCCATATCAACATGCACTGCCCATAATTCATTTCTAATTTCAGAATCATCAAGTTCAAAATTTAGGATCGAAACTTACCATTGTAGCTGGAGCTACGTCCTTATTATGATTTTGTTCAGGCTCTTCAAGAATATTGAGTTCCTGCTTGTTAGAGAAAATAAAAGTTACCATATGAGAAGATAGAAACAAAACAGGGGAACAATTACAGTTTAAATTTATGATCGGAACTTACGATTGTAGCTGGAGCTACACCCTTGTTATGATTTTTTTCAGGCTCTTCAAGAATACTTGAGTTCCTGCCTGTTAGAGAAAATAAAAGTTACCATATGAGAAGACAGAAACAAAATAGAGGAACACTTACAGGTAGTTTATTGGCATCCATCCCACTTCGAGCACTCTTACTGCATGCACTAGCACCTTTTGTTGTTGTTTTTTTGTGTGGGCAACAAACTGATAGCAAAGAAAAAGTAACAAAAAATAAACAAGGTAGCACTATAGTTTGAACAAAATTTGTATGTGATTATGAAAATATACCAGCTTGTTTGCAACAGAAGTTTTTTCTCCCTGATATGCACAACATTCTGAAGCAAAGTTTTGAACATCATTCTGACAGCAAGACCACCAGTAGATACATAACCATTGGAGAAACATATTTTGAACATATTGTACATGGTAATGGAAATATACATTATGTGCAGCAGAATATATTTCCCCTTGCTGTGCACTGAAATTCTTGTCCATGACATATCTGCTGCAACAAGAAAATGACCAAAACATGAAATAAACTATGCAAAAGACAATATTCTGTGGTCCTACTCGACTTTATGACCGTCATCCCCACATATGTGACGATAATTAATTCATATTTCAGCTGAAACAATCATATTTTGAAGTATGTTATGCCCCTGCAATCAACAAAAATAAGTCTTACCACATTTATTCCTTATCAGCTCAAAATAGCAACTCATTCAGTACTGAGTATATACTACGAATATATCAAGCTATTCCTATTTCATAGTGAAAATGATGAACTAAGACATGAAACCGTTACTCTGAAATGTAAATTTGCAAGGGTTCCATTATTTTGTTCATCGGGTGCCCCCCGCCCTCCCCCGCCCCTCCGATGGCCGGACGTGGTGGCCGCCTGTCCCCGCCGCTGATCCGCAGCACAGATCCGCACCGCCACGCGCACGGGTCCTCCTCCACGGGCTTTTCATCGAGCCGTCGTCGTTGGTCGCCCGATCTGCCCACCGCCCTGCCTATACATCGGTTCGAGGACTTCCCCGTCCTCCCTCTGCCCTGGCCGCGAACGAGGACCTATGTCGGGATCCGATAGCGGCACTGGGGGACATGGGTCGCCGAGAACACGAATCGGGAGAGCCACACCCGGCGGTGGCTCGGGACCTTCCACATGGCCAAGCTGGCAGCCATGGAGTTTGACCGCTGGCAGGTCCGCTTCCACGGCTCGGCGGCTCGGCACAATTTCCCCTTTGACGGGTGCTACTTGATGCCCGCTACCTCTAACCAATTATTATTGGCGGACCTTGGACCGTCACTAGTGGCCTATTAGCAGTGGCAAGATGTCAGTGGCGTGCTTGCGAAGGCTCATAGCCCGTCACTAATGCCCATTTGGCGCCAGCCACTACTAGGCCACTTCCCAATAGTGTGATATGAGTTTTATGTAACCAATGGCTTAACCTTGATTTCTATATTATTTGAAATTGTTCCTATGTAATTTCTTTTCATAATATCGATGTTGATATGTAATCGTCAACATTTCGTATGAATGTTCTTACAGACTGATTGTCATTTGTGGACCTGTCTAATACGTTTGCAACCAAATTAAGTGTTGACCTGGATTATAGTCTCAAACGCATACATCAGCAAGTAAAAAATAATGCTATTGTGCACATGCTATCATTGAGTACTAAAATTAACTTTGTTATTTTCATCCTAAGGCAATATTTCTTATGCATCACTGACGAGGAACGACATCAGAGATGTAAAGAGATAGTGGCAACTAGGTAGATATTTCTGTTGTCTAATAAGTTGGGAAAACCTTGAGTACACTTCAAAAATCATTTCACCTTTATGTTTTTGCACAACCCCACTTATCATGTTGTTTGTCGTGTGCATCATGAAAGTATTCAATGGATTTGCTGATGACGTCAAGTGTATGTATGCTTGAGGGGGCCGCACTCCTGGCCATAAA
>NC_041391.1:6021858-6032320 GCF_002162155.2 Triticum dicoccoides | reverse complement strand
GGGGGTATATGATCAAGGATTTGCCAACAAGGGGGGTTATCGTCATTTTTGTGGCATTCCTAAGAACCAGACAAGTCGGCCAATCAGCAGATATGGTGCTTAATTTTGCTATGACATTGCGTCCTTGTTAGACTTGCTGCTTTCATGTTTGAACAAGAACCATCGTGCTCGTCAATGACCATATAAAAATGTTGCTCGTCGATGCTTGATGTCATCAAAGTATAGCACTCATGGTGAGAACATAAATTCCATTGGTTGATAATCTCATTTACCACATTCTGATACACAGGTCCAGCGCAACATCCTTGCAAGCGCCATGCCTTCAGGGAGTGAAAGGTTCCTGGAAATATGCCATGAACACCCACAGAGCAGAAGTGACAAGATAGTCATCTGCTGCATGCCTGCACTACACACCGATATGAAAGAAAGCGACTTGGATGTAGAATAAAAATATCGGTCGGCATATATAAACATCAAAGTTGCAGCCATAAATTATTTATTAATTGCAGTTATTTCACGAGCACGGCAACATGCAAGTTTAGATCAACCCTCCAGCTTATGATTGTTCACTCAGGGAATACATTGCTGGTATACATTGCTGGTATCAGACACATTATGGTAAGAGAAAATACATTGCTGGTATACAATGATTGTTCACTCAGGGAATACACACCAATACAGATGCTACATAACATTTTCTCACAAGGACATTAATCAAAATCAGGAATGACCTGGTTAATTATACGGCAGCACACAATACTGCGTATGTGGAGCCACTGAATTCAGCCACTCAAAGGGGTAGATGACATCATCAGTTCTTGCGCTTCTGTCACCAGGGACATGAGAGTACACCCACCAAGCTTCGATCTGAATGCAGACTTGCTCGTGGAGCTGAAAACCATGGAGTAGTCGAGATACAACATATTATTGGAAGCAGTGGAAAGTTCTTTTATCAAGCTCTTAAGGTCCTCTTGATAGACGATCTTGCTGCCGCTGTGTTTCAGGAGTAATATGACCATCTTAGCGATAGCCTTGAACAATGATAGGTTTCCAACTGTCACATCACTTTGTTTCACAACAATCTCCTTCAGCTTGTTTAGAAAGCTAGATGAATGGAATTGAAGAGCCAAATCTGGACCTGGTTCACCAATGAACATGTCGTAGACCGTCCCACAAAGAGATATAAAAGATGATAGAAACGTCACCGACAGAACTGGTGGCTGGGATGCCTTTCTCCCATTGTTTTCTGGATGAGAAGAGGAAGAAGAGCTAATTCTTATGCCGAACCCACCCTGGTCAGATTCTATTCCAGTATTTGATTTATCTTTATAACCAAACATGCTTACAAGGACCTGCAATGGCAGTAAATTAACATTCTTATATAATCTAAAAGAGATCACTATTTAAGTTTATGGACAATAAATAGCAAAAAAACGAATTTTAGTTACCTTGTTCTCATACTTTTGTGGACAAGAGGGGGAGGAAGAGGTAACTCCTTCTCCCCGGACATCATTGTATTGACTTTCTATGTCGGTTTCTACTTTGTTGAACCCACATTGGTCAGAATCTTTTCCTACAAGTGTTTTGTCTTTGTAAGTACATATAGCTTCTAGCACCTGCAAAGGTAAAGAATCAACCATTCTTAACTGATATAGAAGAGGCCATTTTTATGTGTATTAGTATTAATTAGTAGAACAAAGGTTAATTAATATTTGACAAGGTTTAGTTACCTCCAAGATTGCTTTCTTAAGTTTGTCAAGACATTCTTCGTCATTGGTGCGGTGAGTACACAAGTGCTTGAGTATTTTAGCTGCTTCTTCTCTGCATGTCTCATTTTCATCATATAGAAGTATGTGGGTGAGACGCTGAATCACATCATTACTTTTTAGTATGGCAACTGTGGCATCATCATCACTAACTCCGCCATGGAAACATATCTCTGACAATGCTGCTCCTGCATATTCTCTAATGGACCTATGACACTTCTTACCACTCATGAACATGTCCACCATCCTAACAAAATCTTCTTTTTTGAGAACAACAGAACATACTGGTCTATTGTCTTGAGTAGTATCCATGTATAGCCTTGTGAGAATACGGATGGCTTGTTCGTGCAACACTTCACTACATCCATTACACCTAAGAATCCTTTGCAATGTCCTTATTGCTTCTTTGCAGGTTGAGATTTCACGGCGTAACTTGGCCCCGGTTTCTCCAGGAGCACTTGTAAACTGGACCATCAGTTCCATTGACCCCTCTACTACATCTGACCATGGACCATGATCAACGGTTGTGTGCTTCAGTAGGTCATTGGTGATAGGTGCCGTGATCTTGGAGAGCAGATCTTGGGTGTTGCTCATGACTCTGCAGTTTTTTTCGTCAGCTGCAAGCTTTCGGAGGATACATAGGCCTTTCAGCAACAACTTCTTGTAGGCCTCCCCAAGTTCCACAGCTGGTAAAGGGCGATGATGAGTAACTAGTAGTTTCAAGTCTTGCTGATATTCGTCACATAGGTACTCTCGCTCAAATGGCTCTGCTATGCTATATTCTTCAAATGTCCCAATCAAGGAAGATATTTGCTGAATACCATGAGGGAATTGCTCCAAACTGATGTTGAATGCAAGGTGATCCACTATCATTGCAGCCTGCTCCCTCGTCTCTCTGTTATGGGTACCTCTTGAATCAAGCATCCCAAGCAGATTGTGGAGTATATGTGAGGATGAGGATGCAGACACAACTAAATGTTTCATAAGCATGTGATGCCCTCTAACATTGTCCTTTGAGTCCCGCTCCACAATGCATATGGATGTGTACAAGATCTTGACCCCTAAAATGCAGTCAATGGGTGAATTGGAACCGATCAAGTCAACAGCATGTGTAACAAGGTTCCTTTCTTTTGCAAATGATGGGTCCTTTTCACATCCAGTCTTCATTGTGTGTAGGTAGTGGTGAACCACTGGCAATTCCAAGACATGAGATTTAGTGGCTACTTGCTTAGCCAACCTCTCCCCACTGCGACACAACACAAATCTGTAACAGAAGATGACACCTTGGAGAAGAGCAAGATAGTACAGAGTGGTCATCGCCGGCTCAAGGTTTGATGATTCTCCATTTAAGCCCTCCACTGAGTAATCATGGTCTATCAGACGCCACAATGAAATCCCTGAAGACATCAATATCCCAAACATGTAGATAATTGCGAGAGGGCACAATGCTGCGGCCAATACAATTACTTGAACCAGTATCAAAATACATGCCAAAACTGAGCGTCCAACAAATGCCCGAGTAGATTTCGTGTCTTTCGTCATGCCAAAAAAAACTGCCTTAATCATGCCAATGGCTGAATTCTTCATACAATGTAGTTTTTCATTCAGCACAACATCGAAAATCCTGTTTTATATTCAAAGTTAGATATAGGCGAAACAAGGATAAGATTTTCATAGAAGGAAAGTATTGATAATCAGTTATAAGAAAAATCTGTGGTTGCCATGTGAAAACTACAATACTAGCTTGCTTATGAGAATAATTCAGTAGGCACTCTCTTAAGAAAATATATTGGGGTAGGGGCCTGGTCTGCTCGTGAATCCTAATTATGTATTATTGTTATATTTTAAGATTCACTCAGAGACAATCTTGTTTATCATTTTTGTTGATAACATTGAAAAACAACGGCAAAAAATGGAAATTTCGGAAAATTCATGAAAATCAATCCTGCAAAAAGAAGGAAAGCCATATAGCCCCATGGACACCCCGGAAAGCCGTGGCGCCATTGAGCCATATGTCCCCAGGGGTATTACCTAGAAAAGGTGTTATGTTTTGAATGGCATATTGTTGTTTTTCCATGCTATTTGCACCATTATTGTTCATTATTATTTGCCATTTTTTAGTGAAACATTCATGGTTATCTTAGGTTTTTAAATCTTGATCATGTATATGCATTACTGTTGTTTTTATTCTGAATGTACCTTAGTTTGTTAGGGAGTTTGTTCAGCCATAGTTCGGCTCAGGCGCAAGGAAAGCGAGATGTGAGGTTGTGCGATGTAGCCTGACATGATTTTGGGATGCTGTGGGTGTTGGCTTTTGATCCCTAGATCAATTCACCCAGGAACTACACATACGTACCTGCAAAGCTAGCTAGCTAGCAACCAAGCAGGCAAGCTGCTGGATCGTGTCTAGCCGGCAACTTGCGTATCTAGGTACGCCTTGCGGTAGCTTCCGTACGTGAGCGAGCTAGCGATTGATTCACTTCGGCTCCGTCGGCGGAACTCGTGCGTAACGTGGCGATGGGAAAACAAAGATCGATATGATGGCCAAAGGCTCGTATCGAGCCTTGCTCTATTTCTTATTCTGATCTTTTTTCGTTGTGTACAGGGTTGGGGGTACAGGCATATGCATAGACTAGGGGCTAGCTTAAGCAAACCAAGTCGGCTTCTAAAACTAGTCCTAGTCGGACACGCATACACGCACATGTAATTAACACGTACATGTATGGACTAATAGCGTCATGTTTAATTCTAACAGTGGGATGTGGCTGGCATGGCCGTGTGAAATAACGAGGAGCATGGGAGGTTGGAGCTTGACCGGAAGAAGCTAAGACAAGAGGTGAATTAGTTTGCATGGGTAAATTGGTTAGCCGATGCCGCCGGTTGTGTATATCCTGGAGTGGGTCTTGGAGAAAATGGTGGTCATGTGTGAGTATGTGACTTGGTGCCTTCGCGGGGTGTAGTGCGTGTGTAAGTATATTTAAGTCTTATAATCATATTTGCAAAGACAAGATGAAATACAGAGACAGAAAAGAGTCTGGCTGTGTCTAACCCCTGTGCCTGCTGTGTTCTTAAGAGAGCTGAGAGAGGCAGCTAGGAAGAAGAAGGGAGCTAGCCATCGGCACAAAAAATTAGCACTAGAGCCACATTGGTTTGCATCTATTGTGGCAGGAGACGGATATGATGTGGCCAACGTGGCAGAGTCGACGAAGAAGAAGCTCGTGGAAATGAGGACTCCACCGAAGGCGTGGCTCACCGACAGCAGTGGCAGCGGCGAGCTTCACATCGTCGAGCGTGTGGTCCGGCAGAGCCCGTTCATGGTGCAGCTTCCAATGCTTACCGGCACGAGCTGCACCGAGTTGCGCTCGTCATGCATGTACGGCTGCAGGCACAAGGCACATGAGAGGGACAACCGCGACGACTGTGAAGCGTCGGGCATCATCCTCCGGGACGTGCCGCCAGTGATGTTGCGCTCGTTGGCTACGAAGGAATCCGTGAAGGAGGCATGGGACGCCCTGAAAACCTTGACGATGGGGTCCGAGCGCGTCCGTGAACCCGATGCAGATGCGTCATTCCGAGTTCGAGAATCTCAAGTTCAAGGACGGTGAGAAGATGGAGGAGCTTCGGATCCAACTCACCGGCATCGTGAACGATGTGGAGGGAGTTCTAGAATCTCAAGTTCAAGGACGGTGAGAAGACGGAGGAGCTTGGGATCCACCTCACCGGCATCGTGAACGATGTGGAGGGAGTTCTAGAATCTCAAGTTCAAGGACGGTGAGAAGACGGAGGAGCTTGGGATCCACCTCACCGGCATCGTGAACGATGTGGAGGGACTTCTAGAATCTCAAGTTCAAGGACGGTGAGAAGACGGAGGAGCTTGGGATCCACCTCACCGGCATCGTGAACGATGTGGAGGGACTTCTAGAATCTCAAGTTCAAGGACGGTGAGAAGACGGAGGAGCTTGGGATCCACCTCACCGGCATCGTGAACGATGTGGAGGGACTTCTAGAATCTCAAGTTCAAGGACGGTGAGAAGACGGAGGAGCTTGGGATCCACCTCACCGGCATCGTGAACGACATTGAGGCCCTCGGCGGACAGCGTCACGGAGTACAAGGCCGTGCTCAAGTTTCTCCGCTAAGATCCGCACCGCTACCGGCAGCTTGCCCACTCCATCAAGCCCCTACTCGACCAATATACAATGACGATTGAGGAGCTGACGAGCCGCTTTCTAGTCGTGAAGCAGAGCTTCGACATGGATGAAGAGAGCAGCAGCGAGGGAGGCACTCGGGCTACTCCTCATGGAAGAGAAGTGGACGCAGCGCACAAAGAAGATGAATCATGGACCGGGCAAGATGAAGGTACAGTGCTTCAGTTGTCTGAATCTTGGGCATTTTGCATGGGATTGTCTACAGAAGGACAATGAGGAGAAGGCACTGGTTGGTGTCGAGGACGAGATGACACTTCTCTTGTTCTGCGTCACAAGTGAGGGATCAAGATTAAGGAGGAGATTGTTAGCTTTTTTTCATGATCATGTATCTGCATTAGTGTTGTTTTTATTCTGCATGTAGCTTAGTTTGTTAGGGAGTTTGTCCGGCCATAGTTCAACTCAAGTGCGAGTAAATAGAGATCTGAGGTTGTGAGATGCATCCTGAGATGATGCTGGGATGTTGTGTGATGTGGTCGGCATGGCCATGAGAAACCACAAGGAGAGTGGGAGGTTGGCGATTGACTGGGAGAAGCCAAGAAAATGGGTGAACTAGTTTGCGTGGGTAAATTTGTTAGCCGTTGGCGCACCTTCGGGCATATCTGGAACGAGTCTAGAGAGAATGGTGGTCATCTGTGACTACGTGACTTAGAGCATGTACAATGGTTCTATCTTAGGAATGTCACGTGGGATATGATGAGGTGAAGGAGAGAGAAATCATAAGAAAAAAGGCTTGTCTTCCGTTATTTAAGAGAAGACAAAAGAATATCTCTTAGCACAATATGTCTCGCCACGTTCTTAGAAATAGCTAGTTATTCAACACAAAGCTTATAGATGACCCATTGTAGACATATTTTTTTATCATCTCTAAATTAAATGCAAGACTTAATGTAAGACTATATTATCAATCACCGTACATGCCTTTAGTCGTCAGGCTGGATTTAATGCGTGCATGAGTATATTTAATTGTTATTCTCGTATTTTCACAGACAAGAGGAAATACAGAAACATAAAATAGTCTGCAGGCTGTGTGCAACAGTAGCTCACCAAACTCCCGTGTTACGTGAGAGAGCTGTGAGAGGCAAATAGGGAGATGAAGGGAGCTGGCCATCAGCTCCAACCGATTAGCATTTTTTCTAGAAAGCTTGAATACTGATGATTCAAATGATGAGATAGCGTAGAACACAAAAGGACACAAGACCATGGGAGGTCTGTTTGGTTCGCAAGGCAGGGGGTGTGACACTTGCTCTGGTACTCCCCTCTGGCCACGATTGCTTGCTTCTGTGTTGTCTTCATTTTTTTCCTAAAAGGAGGATTACCCCGGGCCTCTCCATAGTCTTCATGCTTTAAGCCTATATTTGATCAATTTCTTGGAGTTCATATTTGTGTGTTGTCGAAGAAAAAACATAGAGGGATGTGCTACAAATAGAGAAGATCGAACGGATCCAAAACTCTGCCTCATCCCTTCCCGACTAAAATGTGACCTTGGGACATTGTCTCTCATACTTGCTACATCATTGTAATCATGAATCATGTGGATTTGTTTGTATCTTTGGTAATGGAATCAATCTTCTGTTTTCTTGAGGATGCTCCGTCATAGGAGTGATGTTGATTTCCCTCTTGTTACTTTGGGTTTGTGATGCACATAAAACATAATGCCATCAAGGTTATTGTTTGCGATAAGTGGTAGCTACATCTTCATTTCTACCAAGGTGATTGACTGATAGATAGGTATATCAACGTCATCTCGAGCAGCGGAAAACAATATGTTGGAAGGACATCCATTGCATGCTCTTTGATCTGATGAAATATTATCCTTTGTACATTCCTTTTACAGAGTGATTTAGGCCGCTAGCATGTGATAGTAAAATAAAGAAAGAAAGACACTCATATTTGGACATCTAGGAGAAGCGGCCTTAACATGCACCATCGGCACGTCAGGTCGGTGTACAAAGATATGAAATTTTTCATCACACTTGCGGAGGGACGCCTTCAAGCGATCCTCATCACCAACATGCCATCGCCTATACTTCATCGCCAAGGTCATCATCAAGTGATCTTCATCAGCATCTCCATCAAGACTGCGCCGCTGCCACGTCCATGAGATGGACATTTCCAGCGTCCTCTGGCAGTATATTTGCAAGACGAGACCTTGATGACAGCAAAAATGCGTCATCGACGAGGGCATCGAATGTGTCATCTATGATGACACGACTGTATCGACATGACGTCACTATAGCGACGACCCCTAGATGGCCACACGGTCCTGGCAAAACCAATGTGTGCTTGATGGATTACGCCTGTCCTAGCGAAATCGGCAAAATCAGTGTCGACGACACTCACTGACATCCGTAAGGTGCATCGTCCATGTCTGCAGCTCTCTTACACCGCATTTTTGGGTCAATAGTTTTATGCAGCGTCATCATCCACGATGACTATGCCATCGACCACGGCTACATCACCACGATCAGCTACCTCAACATCGACATACATAGCGATGTCTATGGCTACTCATTGGCAAGTAATCCAGTCAATAGCATCCATGTCACCCCTGCTGTGACTACAGGAGGTAATATAGGAGAGGCAAGGAAGGCACTAGAAGGGGACGAAGTCATCGTTCTAGGTGCCGACATGTTAAAGACATAGCTAATGATGGCGCAACAGAGAAGATGACAGAAGCTCAAAACCTAAAATTCAGTCATAATCGTCTGCTTCACTCCCTGTAAGGCTGATGGGAATTTTAGAATGCATATTTGTTTTAAAAATAAAGATAAAGATATAGTGATCTAATATGTTTAAAGCATGTATTACATGTCTTGTACCCCAAGCCTCTATCCCTCGTGTACTTTATATATATCCCCACAAGGGTTGAATCAATACAACACAAAACAACGAGAATTTCACATTGGCATATAGTATATTGCTCCAGATGGATCACGTGGTTGGAGAGGTGAGAAGAACTTGCTAAATATAGAGATAAGGTAGCCTTCGATGCTCGTAGGCCTCCCGGTGCAATTAAAACGCTTAAGGGGCGGGTGAAAACAAAGAACCGACATCGTCTGTAAGGCTACTACATGCTCTACTCAGACTACTTCACCGACGCTCCATTGCACGGTGAGAAAACATTTCGGCGCCGTCATCGGATGAGCCGAAGGCTTTTCCTCAGGATTGTGAATTCCATCGCGGAGTTTGACAGCTACTTCAAGTGTAAGAAGGATTGCATCGGAACACTTGGATTCACCTCAATCCAGAAGTACACGACAGCTATGAGGATGCTTGCATACGGAACTCCCGGTGATTCACTCGACGACTATGAGCGCATGGCCAAGTCCATGACCATTGAGTGTTTCTATAAGTTCTGCAGGACAGTGGTGGCAGTGTTTGGACCGCAATACTTGCGATCACCCTATGATGAAGACACTGCTCGGATCCTAGCACAGAATATAGCAAGAGGATTTCCTGGGATGCTTGGAAGCATGGACTACATGCATTGTAAATGGAAGAACTATCCATTTGCTTGGCAGGGGTTGTACAAAGGCGCCAAAGGCGGTTGTAGTGTGGTACTTGAGGCAGTGGCCACACATGACCTCTGGATTTGGCATTCTTTCTTTGGGATGCCAGGAACTGTCAATGACCTCAACGTCCTGCAGTGCTCCCCTGTCTTTGCCATGTTTGTTGAAGGTCATTCTCCTTCGGTGAACTTTGAGGTCAATGGGCGGCAGTACAACAAGGGGTACTACCTAGCTGATGGCATCTATCCGAGATGGTCGACATTTGTGAAGACTATCTCAAATGTTGTGCCAGGAGGCAAGAAGTCCTTCTTTGCAAAGGTTTAGGAGGCTTGCAGGAAGGATGTCGAGCGAGCATTTGGTGTGCTCCCATCTTGATTTGCTGTTGTCCGGTACCCTGCTCAGACCTGGTCGAAAAATCAAATGTGGGAGATCATGACTTGTTGTGTCATCTTGCACAACATGATCATTGAGAGCGAGCAGGAAGAGCCAGTGTTTGACACTGAACCATAATGCAGGCAGGGCCCTCTTGCCCAAGTTGATCACCAGCTACCGGCAACCTGGACTGCCTACCTCAATATGCGTCAGGAGATCCAAGACCCACAGGTGCATCGACAACTGTAACACGATCTGGTGGAGCACCTATGGAGGCTCAAGGGCGACGCTGGGAACGACGTGTGAAATATGAGTTTTTATTTGTTGAACTATATAATTTGTATTGAACTATTTGTTGTTGAACTATTTGTTGAACTATTTGATTTCTATTGATTTTCTGTGATGAACTATGAAGGCCAAAAATTATTTATGGAGAATTCACGCCGAGCCACGGCGAATATGGGCCGATTCGTGCCGATATCGGGCCATTTTTCGATGAAAATTGGCCGAATAATGGGCCGGCGTCGGCACCTGGGGGCGACGGCTGGGTGCCCAACCGCCCCCAGTCGATTTTGCCACCGGCTCGCCCCCAGGCGGCGATTTTTATGC
>NC_041391.1:6009929-6021584 GCF_002162155.2 Triticum dicoccoides | reverse complement strand
GGCAACGGCTGGAGATGCTCTAAGGATAAGCGAGCGGCCAGTGACATTATGGGCGAGATCTGAACATAATTGGTCCCGTGCGTGGTGACTGCAGGGATGAAAATACCGATTGAAAGAAAATTGAGTTGTCTAGAATGCTCGTTACATCTACCGTTCGATTAGATTGATACGACACACTTCAAGCAGTAGTGTGACATACCGTAAAATTAGTCGGTGCTACAAATTGAAGGAAACGTGCATTGTCAGTAAATATATACAAATATGACTTAAATGTTAGAGAACTAACCCAGCTGTCTGTACAAGGGTAATGAATGTCAAACACCAAAAATCCTTGTTGTGCAACATAGAGACGAAGCCACCGAGAAGTACGACAGTGGTCCAGGTAAGCACGAGGAAACCCATGCCCTTGATGGCCATGGATAGGTAACCCATGAATACAGCATATTTGTTGATATACTTGACCTCACCTTCAGCTCGATTATTGAAGGTCCGGCGATCCGTCAATAATTTCTGGCCATTGTGAAAAATCGATCCACTAGGTCAGTCTAATGATTTGATTAATCATCAGTTAACTTATGAAAAAATAAAGTAAATATTTGTATGCATAAATATAAACAAAGAAGATGATAGTAACGAGCTAGGCCATTCCGTTTGCAAGAAAGGAAGAAGAGGAAATCATATGATTTGATGGATTCGACCGAATTATCTGACCTCCATAGATTGGAAGCTGCAGCCTGAACACACAACAAAAGTGGAGATGATTTATCACGGGTAAGTTATCATCAGCCTGTGAGGCACAAGGACTTAACACCACGCATGTTAACAAGGCAGCTGCAATGGTCTTGGAAGTAAACCCTATATGCTTATTTTTTGACGACCAAGCGAGCTAGGTCCCCGTGATTACATTAAACCATATATTCATGTTGATTCGCCGGACGGCTGGCATTTATTCATCTTAATTAATTAGCAGATTTGGAGCATATGTATTACTATATGGATACTTGATAAGATGAGGCTATAGCTGCACCTTCCTGCACATCGGTATAACCTTTAAATAATCTTGGTTGGAGAGGTATGGACAAACTAAGGGTCGCAAGCTGATCGATTGACTGACTCGAAGCACGATGTACTTACGGTCGTCATTACTTAGTACCTCCAACTAGCTAGTCCGCCCGTGTGGTGCTAGAACTAAGAACAAGAGGACGAGAGTAGGTGCAACTGTGCATTGTCGTGAGCCCAGACGGCACGGCGTACCCACCAACTCGTTGTAGCAGACAAAGAGTTTACATACAGTACTTGAGAGGTCACACAAGCACCTTCCTGGATATTGGTATAACCGTAAAATAAGCTTGGTTGGAGAGGTGTGGAAAAATAACAAGGCTCGCATGGAAGCTGATGGATTGACTGACTGGGAGTACAATGTACTTACGGTCATTAACTAATTTCTCCAACTAGCTAGTCCGGCCATGTGGTGTGAAAATTAAAAGGAAAAGGACGAATGTGGCTGCGGTGGTGCCGGTTCCTCCGGGTCCTCTTTTGGCAACTTGTTTTATCTCCTGGCTCCACATGTACCACGGTGTCTGTGAACCAGTCGTCATCTTCGGCATCGTTCGTACGGCCGTTAGGTCACTCTTCCATTCATAAACAAGGAGATGTGCAAATATCCAATTTGGTGCCCAGGTCTAGAAGAACTTGGTGAACAGAGTAGCGTGATAAAAATAGCACAAAAATCAAAATAATTTGAATTTTTTTTAATGTAAGATGCTCGAGTGCATGATGTGCGTGTAAATTTTCATCCCATTTGAACATCTGTTGAGCTCGTGACAAAAAAAGAAAACCAGCTAGAACAGTGCATGAACAGTAACCTTACTCACAGAACCGAATTTTGTCTTTTTTGTCGCCTGCTCCTTGAATGTCAAAACTCTACCAAAATTTGTATGAAGATCACGGACACAAGCATCTTGCTTGTAAAAAAAATGGATTTTTTTAAATTTATTTTCTATTTTTTGTAAAAAAAGAAAATCTTTTGCCAGAGCTCATCTGAGCTCGGGCGCTAAAATGCCGCTCTTGGAGATGTGGTTCTACTGCTGCAGAACAGGCTACCAGTGACGAATACAAAAGCCATCAATAATCGGTGAGGCAATTAGGGGCGCCGGCCACCAGCCTCCCATCGTTGCTAACTGGTCACTAGTGACAGGCGAGTCACCCGCCATTGATAACGTTTGCACGTATGGCTGGCAGTTATTAACTTCCACCAATGATAGATTTTGCAATGCCGAATGAAAAATTGCTGTAGCGACAATGTTTTTGGCTGCCATGCAAGCTTTTTTCAGTTTAACAGTAATAGTAGTATCATAGAAGGCAGAATATAGGGTCATATAGTTAACACCCTTGACCAACGGCAAACCCCATTTAGGCTTTGGTGAGGATGGGTGGGGCGGTGGAAGGGGAAAGTGAGAAAAATAGTTAGCTTGAGCAAAACTAAGCACAACAAAGCAACCAGGGGCACAAATCTAGAAATTCTTCCACAATTCAGACATCTGTCTCCCAGAACTACCAATTTAAAAAGTCCCGCAGAACTTCCTAGTTGCCTTTGTTTTGCTAAAAGCTACCACTTCTAATGAGTGACCAATTTGTGCATTTTAAGCTAGATTATGACGGGTCAGGCCAACCGGTCAAAGCTGATGTGACATTGAGTAGTTTGACTGTTTGTTTCACTTTTAAGTCATAGGTGCGCCCCATCCGTCAGAGTCAATGATTCTTTCCTTGCGACCCGTCACCTGCAAATTATATGTTCCTTGCATCATTTGCAAAATCCCCCATGTTCTCTCGATTTTTCTCCACTACGGCCCGTCAGCGGGTACTCTCAACTTCCCGTCTTTCTTATGGTCCTCTTTGTGCCCTCTTCAATATTTTCTGTAGCTAGCCAAATCCGTTGTTAGATACAACATTGTCTGCCTTCCATTGCAGCAATTCCAGTGTGGTACCGAGCTTTGTGTTGTCATCTTCACAATTTGGGTACAACCTTTATTTATGATCCTCTAACATGCGATCGAACTTCAACTTCTCCCTTTCACTTTGGCATTATCTCTTTGCCTCAACAATGACCCGGCGAAGATCATCATCGGGCACATCGTCTTGTTCCACTTGATCTTCAGCTTCTCCTATTGCAGCATCACCGTATTCAGGGGGCGGATAGTTGTCATCATCCTCTTCTTCTTCATTGTCTTCCATCTTGACACCTCTTTCTCCGTGCTTGGTCCATCATAACATGCGATATAACTTCAACTTCTCAAGCAAGTGGATGTGAAGGGTTTTTGAGTTAGAGTAATCCTTCGTATTCTCATAGATAAGGCATGGACAACAAATAAAACAATTCTGCTTGTTTGCCTCAGCCACTTCGAGAAAATTATGCAGGCCCTTAATGTACTCGGAGGTGCATTTGTCACCGTACATCCATTTTCGGGTCATCTGCGTGCATTATATATAATTAAGTGTGTCAAAACCATTACAGAATATCATGAATAGAGAAGTGATCAAATTAATAGAAGTTCATCATCACATTAAAACCAAAGTACAGTAGTGATCAAATGTTATTACTGAAAAAATAAATACATAAAGTTCATACATAGTTCTCATTGAACAACATATAGCTCTCTAAAGCATCTAATTAAACCATATATTGAAACTATGTAAAACATTTCAATGCAACAACAAATGCGATCATAATCGCAACAATTGGTCAAACGGTATAATGATACCAAGCCTCAGTATGAATGACATATTTTTCTAATCCTTCTAATCTTCAAGCGCATTGCATCCATCTTGATCTTGTGTTCATCTATGACGTCCGCAACATGCAACTCCAATTCCATCTTCTCCTCCTCAATTCTTTTCAAAAAAAAATTCAAATAATTATTTTCTTTTTTAGCTAAATTTAACCTCTCGACCAGAGGGTCGGTTGGAATGTCCAGTTCACATACCTCCTAGAAAAAAACAAATATGTCACCTTGGTAGGCATAATTTCTATAAACACTAAATGAAATAAATAGTTATAAAAGAAAATATACCACATTCAAATCATAGACAGGATGACGGTCGACGGGGGCGGATACCAAAACCATGGCACTATATAATAACAAACAATAATAAATGTAAGCAAATTATACAAGTATTATCTAAATAATTCAAGTAAGATTTTTTTTCTTTTAGAAAGAAGATAAGAATAACAGGCTCACCATGGTGATGTCGGTGACGAGATCGATGTGGGTGAGCGACAGCGGTGAGGATGGGAACGGGACAGAACGGACCGCCAACCCTATGGCCCCGGACGAACCAGGACCAGACGAACCGGGACCAATGGCCCCAGAGGCCAGGCCGGCGCCCTGGCCTCACGAACCGGGACTGATGCCCCCTTTGGTCCAGGTTCATAAGTGAACCAGGATTAATGCCCTTATCCTGGTCTCAACCAAAGCCCTATTTTCTGCTAGTGTAAGGAGAGCCTCAATGTACTGATGGACTGACTGACTCATAACACAATGTACTTACGGTCAATAACTAATTAATCCAACTAGCTAGTCCGGCCATGTGGTGTGAATATTAAACGGACAAGGACGAATGTGGGTGCGGTGGTGCCGATTTCTCCAGGTCCTTCTTTGGCAACTTGTTTTATCTCCTGGCTCCACATGTACCATGGTGTCTCTCAACCAGTCGAGATCTTCGGCATCCTTCATACGCCCGTTCGGTCACTCTTTGATTGATAAACAAGGAGATGTGGTTCTACTCCTGCAGAACAGGCTGGCAGCGACGAACACAAAAAAGGCCATCAGTGATGGGTGAGACAATTAGGGGCGCCCATCACTGACCTCCCACCATTGCTAACTGGTCATTAGTGACATTCGAGTCGCCCGCCATTGCTAATGTTGCACCAATGGCGGGCAGTTATTAACGCCTTCAAGTGATAGATTTTGCCAAAACAAATTTTGTCGCGGCAATGTTTTTGGCTGCCATGCAAGCTTTTTTCAGTTTAACAGTAATATTTCTATCATATAAGGCACAATATAGGGTCATATAGCATAGTTTAAGAACACACTTTGGTCTAACAACTCTCTTTTGTTCACTTACACATAAATAAATAATAACCGCATGCAACATATATGTTCAATCAGACGAGGATTTGCAGCACGCAAGTGCAGGGGCACTTAGGTACTTGGTGCCGGCATTTATTTTGGCTTCCGATTTTCAAAGTCCTGTATAATTTAAACAAAAAATTCAAATTAAGTTCTATTTTTCATATTCGTGTTTCTCGTGACCAGCTCTTTCAAATAAGAACCAATTGAATATACTTTGATGACTTTAAAAAATAGTTAAGTTTCAATGTTGACACTTAGTACTAGCTACCAATAAAAATCAATTATTTCGTATGTACGACCGACACAAAAAATGCTTAAAATTATATCTTCGAAACTTGTTAAACTTGACATTTTAGATGCAAAACCCACAAGTCTCATCGTTGCACTTAAAACTTTTTGAGGGATTTTCATTTTTATTGTGCCCTCGTGCGGGGTTCACCTACTTCGCGAGTCGCGAGGGAAATCCAGGAGGTGGTAGGGCTTGGCAGGTGTATGGCCCACACTCGCGTGCCCCTATTAATTTTCAATGTTCAATTAAGTGCTAGTCCTATAGAACTATGCGTAAGAACTCGGGATTCCATTGTTGCAACTAAGGAGAAAACGACGGTGTTTAGTCTTATTGCTAGATTTCTTTCTTTCTACATAGTGTGATCTTGCTTATTGCATTGCCCTGTTTTTCATACAATTAATACATTGATATGCATGCTGGATAGTGGTTTCAGGATGGTGTAATAGTAGTAGACGTCAGTAAGTTTGTCGGTCTACTTATCACGGATGTGATGCCTATACCAGATTTTGCCATGAATGATCATAGTAACGGATGCTACTTTTCTATCAATTGCCCAACTGTAATTTGTTTACCATGCCATTACATGCTTTTGAGAGAGAAGACTCTAGAAAACCTATGGATCCCGGGTCCATTCTCATTAATTTTTTGCATTTACACAATTGCTCTTTCTTACCATCAACTACTTTATTCTCCATTATATTATATTATCCACTGTTTGCTTTTAATCTTGCAACTAGCAAGACGAGGGGATTGACAACCCCTTGCCAAGTTGGGTGCAAGCAATTTATATTCTGCACTAGTGCATGGGTGGTGAGGGTATATCTATTAACAACCCGCTTGCCAAGTTGGCTGCAAGCAATTTATTTTCTACACTACTGCTGGCACAGGCTGCCACGACAACACTATTTTTTAACAATGAAATCATATTGGTCGCGTCGTGTGTCCAAGCCAGCTTGACCCTTTTTGACACGTACGCCATTGTTAGGCTTTTTTGCAGTAGTGTCTGGGTGTCGAGGGTATATGGAGTAGTATAATTTCTCAGCAATTATTAGCTAGGATTAGTACACCCATGTTGATCTAACTGATGCATTCTTGAATCAAAGGCGATGCATATTTCTTTAAGTTGAAAGTATTGCATATTTCTTGTAAAATCCATGTATGTGGTAATTTTACAATGTCTACAAATTGAGGGCAGTAAGAGGAACGATTTTTAAAATGATTTCCAAAGTTCAGGTTAAGCCAGTCCACGCGTCCAATTTCTTCTCTAGATTTGTGTTAACCACCCAACATTTATCGTCTAGAAGCTGTTAATTGCATATCCTAAATACCCTGCCACAAGTAGAAAACATGGCATTTGTCCCGGTTCGTAAGGGCCTCTAGTCGGTCGTTACTAATGCCTCCCCCTTTACTCCCGATTCTTACACGAACCGAGACAGATGGGCCTCCACGTGGCCGCTGCGGGCAGCCCAGGCAGGGGGGCCTTTGGTCCCGGTTGATGACATAAACCGGGACCAAAAGGCATCCACGCGTCAGAAGCTAGCTGCAGCTGAGGTTTTTTTTTGAAAGTGGCTGGTTTAGGGGTTTTGGGGGTTAATTTAGGTTGTTATTAGGTAGCTAATAGAGAGAAGTGTCCTCGCTTATATCTTCGTGCTTGGTTTACCAATGCTACTGCTATGTTCATTTCACTCACTGATATACAATAACTCTTAATGCTCGCATCGTACATCATCATATATAATAACAAGTCCTACTAATCATGCATCATCATACAACTTCTACTCGTTATTAATAACAAGTCATACGATCATCATACTCATAGTCATCGAACCCAACCCTACATAATTGTTCTTAGCACATGATCATCAGTATCAGGTAGGACCTAAACACACTTAAGATAAAATGCTTCATAAAACAATATTGACCCTGACTCTCCATTATGAAGAATGGAGATCATCCTGTCTCCAATTCTTGCGCTTTGCTTCCTTTTGCTTCCAAGAAGCTTCTTACGACTGTCCATACATTTCTTCCATTCTTTGATTGTCATGTCTCCACTTCATTTAGAAATCTGGTATGGACAGTTCAGATTCGTAGGACGATCTGGTTGTATGTTCAAAACATCAAGGCGACCGTGCGTATACATCAGATGAGGCACACAATCATTCGGGGTTATCTGTTGAAAAACATAGTAATAACTTCATAGTTAGCAATAATGTACTAGTTTTAGAAGTATGCAAAAAGATGCACGGATGTCGTAATAGTAAAAAATCTTACCAGGGTATCTCCATGGTAGTTACCGTAGTTCAACACGTGCACTAGTGGCACGTATTGACCATAATATTAAGGAGTTCGATTGTAGACATTGTAATTCTCAAGATCAGTACAAAATGTGATCAGATGATTTTTCTCCTTATAAGTTAATTTGGAGCCATCGGTGTAGTGAGTTTTGTCTACCATCTTTCGCACATTCTTTGAAGAATGAAAATAAGCTGTCAATGGAAATAAGTTGTCAACTATTTTGAAATAAACAATATAAATTACTTAACAACTATGTTTGAGAAGCTCACATGGTGGAAGAATTGGAAGTGTATCCACAAGGACCCAAATGTCCATATTGTGTTGCTCGATTGTAGGATCACCAAGATCCATGGTGATAAGCATATACTCATCAAAACCATACATCTTGCAAAGTGCTTCCCAGTTTTTGCAACCAAAATGGGTTACACTCTCAGCATTGTACAACTTTACTTCAAAATTCACACTATGATGGGTCCTTAGGTGAATTTTTTTTGTTTCCATACTTTCATGGTCTTCAAAACTCATCCTCTCCAAGACATAGCGTCTTGCATAACATGGGATAAGCTAGTCGAATTGGAAAAGATGAAAAATATACGTTAAAATAGTTGAAGTCGTGCTTAATTACGAAAAAAACTATTGTCGTCGTTGCGTACCGTATGAACATCGAAGGTCTCCTCGAGCTTAATGCTGAAGCGCTGATCTTCGTCCAGCTCAAGGAACCTGTCTCACATACCTCGATTGTCGTGGCACCAGTCGCACTCCCGGTTCGTGGCTTGAACCGGGACAAATGGTTCCACACGAACCGGGACCAATGCCCACGAGACCCCGGCCGGCCCCCTGGGCTCACGAACCGGGTCTAATACCCCCATGGGTCCCGGTTCTTGAAGAACCGGGACTAATGGGCTGGCCAGGCCCGAACGATAGCCTTGTTTTCTACTAGTGTGCAACCGTACCCCCGGAAAAAAACAGTTTTTTGATTTTTATAGCTTATGACATATGTCATGTGGTAATTATTTCTCTTATTGCTTGGACTTCCTCGTTTTTTTTACTCTATCTACATGCACGTTAGTAGGGACTTGATGAACGCGTGGTCAAACCACGGCCTCTCTTACAACTCTGTTGCCAGCCTCGCAGTCAAGGCATCAAGCACGGGAAACACGCTGATCCGACATGGAGGTAGATGGGAAATAAAGAGGTGCATGCATACGAACCGTCATCTGCAAGGCGTGGGCACGAACGTGGTGGACGCAGGCCACGGACCACCAGACTTCAGCCAAGGAGACTGGTTTTTTCATGTCTGCTCACCGCGAAGACCACGCACTGCGTCCGCCTCCTTCAACCCTTCCATGGTGGCGGCGGCGCGAGTGCCGAGGTGGAGTGGTCTGGCTGGGTTTCTGATCCGCGGCGTGGGATCGTAGGAAGCCGATGAGCTGGAACTCTGAATCGGAGCACCATGGCCACCATGCAGGCATAGAGGAGTGCTCCGGTGCGTACAAGAGGTGTAGAGAACGAAAGACGTCACGTTCATGCGTACAACGGCGACAACTAGAGAAGGGAGGCCTGCGGGTGTGGAGGAGGGCTTCGGGCGTGATACACACGTGTTAGCTAGCTGATGTAGTCCCGTGCTTACACGATCGTGGCTAGCGGCCTAGCGCACGATCTCGTTCACGCCGCGCACGTCGCGCCTGTAACCTGCGCTCCGCGCACCTCCCATTATATACAGCGAGCCATTCATTGGCTGCACCCAAGGTGCATTGCCCAAATACTCCCTCCGTTCCTAAATGTAAGTTTTTGTAGAGATTCCATTAAGTGACTACATACAGAACAAAATAAATGAATCCGCATTTAAAATGCATCTATATACAACCGTATGTAGTTCATAGTAAAATCTCTACAAAGACTTATATTTAAGAACGGAGGGAGTACTTGCTATATCAGATGCCGGCACCTCCCGGCGCCTGTAAACCGCTTTCGCTGCCGTTTCTCTCCTCCGGCGGTCATGTCCGTCCCACCGCCTCCCCCACCTCCTCCGCGCCCGGGTCGTGGCCTCACCAGCGCCCTAGAGGACGCGGCCTCCGCCACCCCGCGCTCCTTTGCACCTTCCCTCCTTACCCCTTCTGCGCTAGGACTTGGCGCCCAGCCCAGCGCCTTGGTCGACGACGCGCCGCCCGCGATGGCCTCTGCCCTACCCACCTCGCCACTCGCCTCCATCTTCATCAACCACCACGTCCCTTTGATCCTGACGGTGCGGCCACCAAATTTCTCCCAGTGGCGCACCCTCTGTTGGTTTTTGATCCTAGCTAGATCAAAACCACCCAGGAACTATGCACGTGAAGTGCAAAGCTAGCTAGACAAGCAGGCAGCTTGATTGATTCTCAAGCAGCACACACACCTGCGTGTACTTGACTGGGCTGGCTAGCTTCTCTTGATCGAGTCGATCGATTCGCTTCAGCAACGTTGACGGAACTTGGCGAACTAAAACGAGGATGGATAGCTACAGGCTCGTCTCGAGCCTGGTAGTACTTTATTACTTTTCGGTGGCTTTCGTTGTGTTGATTACATGGAGGTTTTACATGGTTATATATATAACAGCCAAGACTAATACTCCCTCTGCTCGGAATTACTTGTCTTGGAAATGAATATATCTAAAACTAAAATACGTCTAGATACATCCATTTCCACGACAAGTAATTCCGAACGGAGGGAGTAAGAGCTAACCTACTCGGCTATTGTTTTGGAGTACTACTCGGACTCACTTGTACGAGTACTACTCGGACTCGCTTGTACGAGGCGTGTTTAGCTCTAACATTCACCCCCCTAAACACGACGTCCACGGTGCGACCTGGATCCTAAATGCGATGACTACTACTCATTGAGAATTTCCTTGGCACTGCTTTTGCCGTTTTTCTTAGCATTTTAGGGACCGTCTTTACTTTCGTCGGCTCGTCCTTGGTCGCGTCTTCAACCTTCACCTGCTCATCGGTGTTTGGTAGACTGTCTTTCGGATTCTCGTGGAGACATCTTTTGAATCCGAGCGAGACCAAACTTTAGTCTAACTTTGAGTTACAAACTCTTGGCGCTTGCTTCAGCCCGTAAAGTGCCTTCTTGAGCTTGTAAACTTTTCCGTCTTCGCCTTTCTTCTCACACTAGTAGAAAAGGGGCCAATGGTCCAGGCCGGTCCAGCCCATTAGTCCCGGTTCAATCCAGAACCGGGACCAATGGTGGCATTGGACCCGGTTCGTGAGCCCCGGGGTCCGGCCGGGCCAAGTGGGCCATTGGTCCCGGTTCGTATGGACCTATTGGTCCCGGTTGGTGGAACGAACCGGGACCAATGGCCCTCGCTCCTGGCCCACCATCATTGGTCCCGGTTGGCGGCTTGAACCGGGACCAAAGACTGCCATTAGACCCGGTTCATGCCACCAACCGGGACTAAAGGGTTGGTCCTCGTTGGGGCCAGAGTTTAGTCCCACCTCTCCAACCGAAGGGGAATCAGACCGGTTTATAAGCCCCTCCCTCTCTGCCATGTTGAGCTCCTCTCAAAATGAAAATAGATGCCCTTATACAGGGAATTTAACTTAAATTCATACTGAATTTCTCTGAAGTTAGTAGAAATTTATTATGAATTTAGGTTGAATTTTCTCTATAAGCGCATCTATGCTCATTTCTGAGTACTTTTTTATATAGTTTTTTTCTTTTCTGCTATATTTATTTTTTTCTATTTTTTTCTGAATTGTAATAAGTCATTAAAAATAAGCATCTATGCTCATTTTTTAGTAAAGTTAATCACAACTATTTTTTCTTCTATTTATTTCTAAGTAGCTTTTTATATAGTTTTTTTCTTTTCTGCTATATTTAATTTCTTTTCTTTTTATTTCTGAGTTGTAATAAGTCATTAAAAATAAGCATCTATGCTCATTTTTTAGTAAAGTTAATCACAAC
>NC_041391.1:6008575-6009630 GCF_002162155.2 Triticum dicoccoides | reverse complement strand
TTTATTTCTGAGTTGTAATAAATCATTAAAAATAAGCATCTATGCTCATTTTTTAGTAAAGTTAATCACAACTATTTTTTTCTTCTATTTACTTCTGAATAGTTTTTTATATAGTTTTTTTTCTTTTCTGCTATAATTATTTTTTCTCTGTTTATTTCTGAGTTGTAATAAGTCATTAAAAATAAGCATCTATGCTCATTTTTTAGTAAAGTTAATCACAACTATTTTTTCTTCTATTTATTTCTGAGTAGTTTTTTATATTTTTTTTTCTTTTCTGCTATATTTATTTTTTTCTATTTATTTCTGAGTTGTAATAAGTCATTAAAAATAAAAAAGAGGCGCAATGCTAGTTAATTCGCTTCAAGTCGTTCGGAATAGTGTAAACTGCAGTGCACATAGCTCCGTGCAGTCTATCCTATTCCTCAAGGCTTGAAGCGAACCAACGTGCAGGTGAGCATTGAGCCTCTTCTTTATCATCTCTGCACTCAGGGCTTATAAACAGCTGCGAGTGCCTCTCGCTTGGCGAGGTGGGACTAAAAAAACAGCTGCACAAAATAAATAAGTAAAGAAAAAAGTGCCTCCTAATGGGCCCCCACGGCCTGGATACGACTAGAAACCCACCATGGGCCAAGATTCAGGCACGCAGGTGGCCCAGTAGGACCATCAGGCAAAGCAGTAGTAAGTAGGCCCGCAAGCCTGCAGTGGAGAGGAGCTCGAGAGGGGAGCGGCAGTGGGGCTTATAAACCACTGCGCGCCCCTCTCAGCTAGCGAGGTGGGACTAAACTTTCGTGCCGCACCGTGCCAGCACACGCCCATTGGTCCCGGTTCGTGGCTCCAACTGGGACCAATGCCCACCCTTTAGTCCCGGTTGGTGGCACCAACCGGGACCAAAGCCCTCTGCTTCCCGCCCTTTGGGCTACTGAAAAGAGGCCTTTGGTCCCGGTTGGTGCTACCAACCAGGACTAAAGGGTGCATTCGTCCCGGTTGGAGCCACGAACCGGGACCAAAGACTTTGCTATATAAGCAAAATTTCAGAACCGCATCCCCACTTCGAT